>NC_048418.1:25773706-25793946 GCF_013103735.1 Etheostoma cragini | reverse complement strand
TATATATATATATATATATATATATACCTGGCTGTTAAAGGGAATTGGAGAGGACCTCTGATTGGTGGATTTTTTTTATTAATCAAGACACTAAGTACAACCTTTTTGAACCACGCTCCCGGTGCACAGACCCTTTTTTCTGCCGTCAAACTAGCAAAATTTGATTCTTACACGCCCTGCGCTTAGATCGTTAAAATAGGGCCCCAAAACCTCCTTCTGCAGGGTGGATGATTGCTGACATAGAGCTGGAACTCTGGTCCACTGGTTAAGTGGCAGTTACACTACTAAGTAATAGCTCTACTGCTGCAAAGCAGGCAAACATCTAAAGCCTGCAATCTGCTAACATCAGGTCTTCTACCTGTCCAGGTAAGATCACGTCCCTGGACACCAGTCTGCTCCGTGCGTCCATGAAGCCGGGCTGGGAGGACCTTGTTCGACGTTGCATTCAGAGGTTCCACCTGCAGAATGAAAGGGATATGTCCTTCGCTAAGAAACACCAGCAAGATGGTGAGTAAGGCCATTTGGAGCTCACTGTGCAGCCTGTAACGGATCATTTTTATACTGAAACATTCCCCATATTTTCTTCTTTTGGTTCTTTTCATTCTTTTTGAGTTTTGCAATTCTTGATTTTCTTAGGGTCAACGTGGACTTGGGCTCAGTGCTTTGAAGCATCATAAATGCATGCTGGAAGAGTTCCATGTGTTAAGTACACCTGTAGCATAAAGGGTCTCTAAAGAATATTTTCTCACTCTTCAACAACTTCTCAAAAACTAGACAAACTGTTACAGCGCTTTTTATTCACCGCACCTCTACATTTTCTTTCTTTCTTGTTTTGGGGATTGAGTTTATAGGAAACATTTTATATATGGTCTCACTCAATGGCTGTCACTCCTGTGTGATGCTGTTGATATTGAAGTCGTTTGTGTCTGTTTGTGTCTCTTGGCAGTGCTGAGGAACGGCCATGCTGTGAGCCCTCTGTACAGATTCTCCCTGGCTGACGGCACCATCGTCTCAGCTCACACTAAGAGCAAGCTGGTCCGATCTCCAGCCACCAATAAACCACAGCTCTACATGTCGCTGCACATCCTGCAGAGGTAGTAGCCACTCTTTCTCTACTGCACAGCGTCTGTCTTTCTAAAAGATTGTGTTTTTTCTTTAGGAGCTGGCACCTATTGGTGTAATTAATTTAGTAAGTTTATTAAATAAGATCTGTTCCTGTATCCTGATGAAAAGATAAGAGACAAATTATTGAAAATCCTTAATGTTGTTGGAGATTCCATCTTAAAAAGGATGCTTCCCTTGTTTTCCAAACTTGCCTATCTCTAATCTTTTTAAGCATTCTTCTTTGGTGTAATTAATTCCTATTTTCCTATACCTATATTGTTTTTTATATTAAGAGCTTAGAACAGAGCCAACGGATGTATTAGAACTGAATCATGTCGCCCCACCCTTCTTCCCCCATCGGTCTGTGTGTCGTCACATGTTCTCTCTGTGTTTGTGAATTCCTCTTGATTTGGACAAAGAGCAATGTGGAATAAGAACAAAGAGCCTCTTATTCAGAACTGCCGCCATATGTATAGAATAAAACTGACGCAATCACTACCAGCCAGTCCAGTATACAGTACCTCCCTCCCTTCCTCCCAGCATCCAGCCTTTAGGATGACCATTCAGAGTCAGGAATTGGACAGTGTACAGAAAACAATGCCAGGACTGTTACCCAGAGCTTTCGGGGCTCAATGGCGAGAACTTGGCCTTTTTACTTTCACAAGTTTCACATTTAAAGTTATGGGTCCAGCACTTGGCACAATGAGAGCTTTGTGTGTTTGGTGTGAGGCTGAAGCCGATACATGTTTAAAGCTCTCTCTCTGCTACAGCTTTAGGCCTTGTTAAAACTTAGTTTTCTCAGTTGTGTACACTGTTTCAGAGCTGCTCTCTGTTCTACTGTATGCTGGCATTAAGATCTGGTGCTCCCATTCATTTGAATGCGGGTATTCTGTTAAGGCTGTGGTGGCCTGCGGCCAAAAGGTTTGAACTGATTAAACTTCCGGAGGAACCCGACGGAAATTTCTCAATTTAACAGTTTACTATCAATTATAAAAAAGTCAAGAACAAAGCGTGAACGTTTTTGACATTACCTTCCTAGTTTTTTTAGCAGTCCACCCCTTCACATGGTCTCCGCAGGTAAATGGCAACATGACAACCCTATCGATAGTACACTGAAGACACATTATGAGAACACGATTGTCATAGAAATCCAAACAAGAAAAGTGTAAAATATGTAATTATATTTGAGAAAGAAAATGAAAGGGGGCGAAAGGGGGCGGCTGTGGCTCAGTGGTAGAGTGGTTGCCTGCCAATCAGAAGGTTGGTGGTTCGATCCCTGCCCCTGCAGTCATTGTCGAAGTGTCCTTGGGCAAGGCACTGAACCCCGAGTTGCCCCCGGTGCTGCGCATCGGAGTGTGAATGTGTGTGAATGTTTATCTGATGAGCAGGTGGCACCTTGTACGGCAGCCCCGGCTACAGTGTATGAATGTGTGTGAATGGTGAATGTTCCCTGTAGATGTAAAAGCGCTTTGAGCAGTTGTTAAGACTGGAAAAGCGCTATATAAATACAGCACATTTACATTTACATTTACAAAGGGGCTACAGCAAAATAAAAAACATTTAAAAGGATATAGTAGACCTCAAACCATATCGGTTGGGAACAGGATATGCATGTATTGGAGTTACAAGATGACCATAAGCAATATAATACATTTGAACTGGTCACTCACTGAACATTAACCACCCACCTGAGCTGTTTACTAACATCCTTCTGAAAAATCCTACATCTGAACCTATTCTCACGTGCAGGATGATCTTTCTATGTACAGGCAGCATGGCCCTGGAGCAGGGCTGATTCTTGTGTCTGATGTCTTTTTCTTCCAGAGAAAACAAAGGTGGCAGAAACACAGACATAGCTGGCGGCCAGGGCGCAGCCAAGGTCACGACCCCAACATGTGTGAGTGGTCCCTCCCCTTCGCCAGATGGCAGTGTCACCAGCAACACGCTCGACTTGGCCTCCAGTGCCCCCAGGCGTGGTTTTGTGGCTGTACTGGGCCGGGCGCCCACGCCTCAGGGAAGCAGCCAAGCACTCAAGCTGGACAGCCCTTCAGCCCAGGGAAGCCCCAGCGTCGTGTTAGGGGCCCAGGGGGCCATGTTGTCTCCTCGTCATCGCCAGAGCCCCACCATGGCGGCTAGAAGCAGCTGTAGTAGCCCTCACCTCCAAAATCCCCCTGGTTCTTTCTCTCCTGTAGCCGGACTCCATTCGCCAGCATCAGTATGCAGCAGCACAGGAAATAGCCAAGGATTCAACTCCCTTAGTGCACTGCAGGCCCTCAGCCAGGGCCACAGGGTTTCCCAGGGACTCACAGAGGGGCAGCATCCAGAGTCACCTGACAGAAAGACGTTTGGCCTTCAGAGCCCTCTTCACAGCAGCAGCGCCGGTAGCCAACAAGCCCAGAACAATCCCATCGTAGAGCCAGGCTTATTGGGAACGTTTGGGGAGCAGCAAGACTTGTTGTCCCCCCCAAGCCACGAGGGGGAGCAGGAGAAAGATGGTGACCCTGACAATTTTGAAGGAAATGGAAGTTTAGGGGAGCCCGGCAACGCCCCAAATCGCCCTTTGAACACAAAAGGGCACACTAAGCTGCTCCAGCTTCTCACCACCAAATTAGAGCCCTCTGATCCTTGCTCATCACCCCCCCTGGGGGACGACCAGAACTGTAAGGACCAGCTGGGTGGAATTGGGAGTGTGGGTGGGGCTGGGCATAACAACCACTCCACATCCTTAAAGGAGAAACACAAAATTCTCCACAGGTTGCTGCAGAACAGCACCTCGCCCGTGGAGTTGGCTAAACTAACGGCTGAGGCTACCGGAAAAGACCCCATTGGTCCAGAGTCAGCTTCTGGGGACAACATGGCTGCCCTGGGGGAACTCTGCACAAAACAGGAGCCAGGGAGCCCCAAAAAGAAAGACAATGCATTGCTGCGCTATCTGCTAGATAGGGATGATAACGGCCTTCTGGATAAAGCCATCAAGATGGAACCCGGGGACGGACCCAAGCTGTCCAACGTTAAGACGGAGAAAGAGGAAGCAGGTTTCAGCGTGGCGGACCAGGTTAGTGTTGTTGATGTACATCTCTTCATGGTTAGTGCTGTAATCTGTAATGCTGTAATCTGTCTGTTGATTGACAGAAAATGATTATTGTTGATGATACATCATTGAAGTCATTTATAATGCCGATTGCTGGTTTGTTGGTTCCAGCTTCTTGTCGGGCAGAAAGAGTAAAATAACCATGTGGATAGTGATCCCAGTCAGCCCTCCTATTCTCCTCTTACACATGAAAGGTTTTGTCTGCTTTAGGTAAATAAAATCATTAAGGGGTCTATCCACTTAACAAACTAGCAATAAAAATAAAAAAACTGTACGTTCCTCCAGATGTCAAACGACAGTGGGCACAACTAAAGCTACATGTGCAAAACTCTAACTACAGTCTGACTACCAACAGTCACCTGAACGCACCATAAACTCTAACCACAGTCTGACTACCAACAGTCACCTGAACGGACCATAAACTCTAACTACAGTCTGACTACCAACAGTCACCTGAACCAACCATGAACTCTAACTACAGTCTGACTACCAACAGTCACCTGAACTAACCATGAACTTTAACTACAGTCTGACTACCAACAGTCACCTGAACTAACCATGAACTCTAACTACAGTCTGACTACCAACAGTCACCTGAACTAACCATGAACTCCAACTACAGTCTGACTACCAACAGTCCACACTACCACACTACTCCATAGTTTCTTTAAAGAAAAGATACAGATTTTATAATATACATTTTTTTGCATAAGGATAACAAGAATGAATGAATAAATCAGCAGTTTGTGTATTTACTATTTTGTGTCTACTAATTTATGGAATTACTGGGAAAAACTAAAGGTGCATAACAGTAAAAATGAATAGTGTGACTGATCCTTCCTCTCTCCAGCATCATGTCTCCTTCATCACATAAGATGTCTGCATCAGCTCTAAATGCTAATGAATCTGGTGTTTCTGAACAACAGTAAGAACACAGTTTTACTATTCTAAAGAGAAAGTGTTTGCACTTTTTTTTTTAGCTGTGTATATAGCCTCAGACATCTTACCTGGACACATTGGTATCTCTGCTCTTTTACTGGTTTCTCTCAAACCCTACAGTGTATTTGGTGTTTGTATACAATAAAAGTATGTCTGAGCTTTCTCTATATAAATACTGTATGTGTTTATGAGTCTAAAACAAGACCCCTGCTTAGGCTTTTAGCTGAAATTGCAGTCAGCAGAGTTTGATAGGCACCAATAGACTGAGATCTATTCTGTCTGTGTGGTTAACAGGTCTGACAGAAGCGTGTTAGCATCTGAACAAAGAGCTGTAGTACACAGCGTTGTGCACGTTGTGGTTACAGTCAGGGGATAAATGTGTAAAGTTTGGAAAACTGAGAAAATGAACTAGAGTTTGGTCGACATGAACTGCTGCTGTGCAGACTGTGGTTAGAGGTATGCACACAGCTCCAGTCGTGCCCACTGGCGTTTAGCAATCGGAAAAACTGTAATACTTAGCAGCTCCTATAAACACCTCCGAGTGAGAAGCACAGTGAGCTGACACTCTGACTGTCGGATGTGTGTTGATGGCCGTCTGTCAGGAGTTAGTTAGTACACTCGCTGTAACACAAGATGCTCTGGCAAGGGAGGCAGCGGAGTACTGTTTAAACTTTAGCGTGTGTGAGTGAGAAAAAGGGGAACCAAGAGAGAGAATCCAACGACACCATACAGTGTATGGCTGCAGCTAAGACAAGATGCTTTTGCAGAGTAGCAGAGGAGATCTTTTGATATGGCTCAGTGTGTTTATGCAGATTGTATGTCTGTTTGTACAGTTGGTCTGTGTATGTTGTACTTTGTGTGTGCAAACCTTCTAGAGAGACAGATGATCCCTCTTTTGTAGCAAAGTGTAGCCAGTTCAGAGTGTTGTCATGCCCTTTGAAATGCAGGTGCTGACATTGTTGAATTTATGTCCAGGAAGGGGCGGATGGAGGACGGCTGAGGTTCAAAAGTCTGACATCCTCAGGCGACACTCCTACCAACGTTTGTGCCTCCGGACAGCGGAGGCTGCTGCCGGAGGGGAGGGAACTATGGTGGCCTGGTTGGCTTGTAGACTGTAGAGTAAGGTGACGGCTTAGTTGAGCCGGTCCTGATGCTGCCAGGGACTTATCAGAATAACGCACAGAACAGGAAACACAGAACGTTAACGTAAACAACAGAAGGTTAACAGGTCCATAGAATGAGGTTTGTGTTCTCCTGTACATGCAAAGGTCAAATGAAGCTTTATACAGCCCATTTTATTAACAAGTGCTTTCAAGTGTGCGAGCGTACGTGAGTGACAGCGTCAGTGCGTGCAAGAGCTTGTGACAGTTTGTGTTGTGTATCCACATACAAAGTGTGTGTTTATGTAAGAAGACTGTGTACATACATTTTACAGTGTGTACATTTGTATTATTACAGTGTTTTTGTGTATGTGTGTAGGTGAAGAGTATTACCCAAAGCATAACCCATTCTTAAAAACTATGCTGTGATGCTGCAGACTATACTGGATTCATGTAGAATATCTAATATGATATTTGAAATTCATCTCCATCCTCTCTGATATATACTGCCATGCTTAAAATGTTTTCTTAAGTAGGATACTGAGAGATAAACACATGTGACTCCTCCTCAATTCTTAACTACAGTGCAAAGTGGAATTTATTTGAGCTTTGGCCTCTTAACCTGGAAGAAAGTCAAGGCAGTGTGTGCCCCCATGGGGGCTGCTCCGGGGGGGGGGGGGGGGGGGGGGGGGGGGGGGGGGGGGGGGGGGGGCAGCAGTGATCTCCATTTGAACATAATGCCTTTGTCTGCCCGGTGTTACACTTACCTTTTGGTGTGAAAACCTAGTAAGATTTACTGGGACCACCTGTAAGGTGTGGTTTTTACTAGCATCTAGTGGCAGTGGTGGGAAACGACAACAATATTTGCAAACCTGTAGTTATCCACTGCAACCCAAAGTGTTTTTTAAAGCAGATTTGAGTTTTTTCTTTGCTGGACACTTTCAGCTTTCTCACCTGTTAGCTGACTAACACCTGAGCATGCATATCACAATGGTATTTAGTTTGCTCACTGTTGGTGTGCCACACTGCTTGGGTTAGTAGTAAAAGCCAAAAGGTAATGTGCTAATATCTAAAGGTCAGTCTATGTATTTGCATTTCTTTATGAAGGGTCATATAGATGGTTATTGGAGGCACAACCCAAGAACCATTGGATGTTTTACAAAAGGTGACTGACGGCGATGTTGTGGCCGGCTACGTTTACTATACTGCATGCACAAAGACATTACTTCTACATGGCTAAGGTTAGCTACAGCACAGCTTCTTCACCTGTGAGTGTGTGTGTTTGTGTTTGTGTGTGTGTATGTACACAGCAGGAACTGTGTGTCTTACTGTACATCACACATGACCTGACCTCATTAGTGCAGGCAGTTTATTTTTAGCTCCTCCTCTACTCATCAGCCTAACTGCCGGAGGAAACCAATCCTGTCAGTGTGTGTGTGTGTGTGTGTGTTAAATTACACTGTAACACTGAGGGGGTTTATATATTCCAAAATCATATTTATTCTTTTCATTTTATGAAAGTTTCTTTTTACATTTTTTTTGTCTGCATGTTTATTAAACAACCAAACAATGACAAGTAATACTAGTAATTATGTTTATTGTGTATGATATTAACTTTCAGAAGGATACAAAAAAATCTTTGTAGCAACTACTTTGAAGCACATGAAACCTTCAACGTGTACTTAAGATGTTTTATATTATATACCAAGTTCTGTATTATGATCAACACTATGCATGAAAAAAGACCCAACTGGGACAGAAATCTAAATTTTCAACTATAAATTAACACTCAGGAGTCCAAACTGCAGCAAATGTCATGTCCTGAAGCATTGACATATTTTGTCCTTGAATTCTAGCAGACAGTTGGTTAAATGTCACTGCAACATCTTGTGCTCCTGTGCGTTTCCCGTGGCTGATCTCAGACCAGTGAGCTGGAGGAGCTGCTGGAGGACCTGCAGAGCCGCGGCCAGCAGCAGCTGTTTGCAGGCCAGCCACCGGTCAGACGACCAGCCTCCTCTTCATCCTCCTCTTCCTCTGGGCCGCCTGCTTCCTCTGTGGACAAGCAGGGGATCATCAGCGACATCCTGCAGATGACAGAAGGCAGCAGCAGCCCCCCCAACCAGCCCAGAGCCTTCCCCCCCATCAGCCCTGCAAGTACGTCTGTGCAGTGCGTTTGTGTCTGGCTTGATGATTTCTTACTCCTAATGATGTTTAGAATTGAACAAGTCATTATAATCTCTATTAGAGAATATGGATACTAGGGTCTAACAGTTAATTATTAAGCTAAGGGTGAAGATTAACCATATGCAAAATATTAAGTTGAATATTTGGTGTAACATTTGATCCAACATTTTTTATTCCTCTTTTTATGATGATATTTTTTGTTGTTCATGAGATAAATGCTGGAATCAAGTTGCATATCACAGATTGTTAACATAAATCTCTTGCGTTCAGTGGATTTTTTTTTTCACTTCTTTATTAACAAGATTGTAGAAGCTGCAATATGGAGCTAAAAAACATATGAAAAATGAATCGAAATCGCAATATCTGGCAAGAAAATCGCCCTAATGGACACCTTCATCATAGGATATAAACAACACTGTATAAAACCCAGAAAAGCATACAGGCCCTCCCTCCCAGCAGGTTTTCATAGTGCCAGGCCGGGCCAACCGGGGCAGAGTACTCCTCCAGTCAGGAGCACCTCTCTGGACAGCAGTATGGGCCCCAACCCCACCGCTGGCAGGCCGTTTCCTCCCCAGCACAGAACCAACGGCCCCTACTCCCTACTGCAGCAGCAACATCAGCAGCAAGGCATGATGGGAACTGGCATGGCCAACCAGGCTGCCTTGGCCAATCAGGGTAAGGCAGGAAAGGAAATAGTTTCCCTCCGGTACTGCCTAATAATACATATATAAATATACTTACTCAAACATACACACTCTGAGATCATACTTTAAATTATTTGATGTAATTTTGGCTGTGCAGTACTTTGGGAAACCTTTTCATGTAAATCATTTTTTAAATAATTTAAAGTTTCTGCCAACATTTTAGTTATTGGAGACAACTAGGATACTTCTGCCATCAATTGATCTGCATCAAAAACACATATTATCAGCTCTAAGTTCTTTCTGTGAAGATTCTGCATCGTATAAAATGATTAATCTTAAATTATGGATTATTGATACTGATTATTTCTATTCTCCCAAATCAGGCATGCTGAGTAACGGGCCAATGCGGGGTTCCATGCAGCAGGGCTGGGGTCCCCTGGGGCCCATAGGGGCTACTGCGGGGCCAATGACGGGCCAAGGGGTTGGACCAAGTCGAATGGTACCCAACATGAACGCTGTGCAGCCCACGAGAGGCCCGCCTGGATCCAGAGCCATGGTCAACATGCAGCTGATGGGCAACGGTGAGAAGAAAGAACAAGGACATTATCTCTGATCAAAAGCTCAAGTGATTCTGACATTTTATGTTCTTTTCTTCCCTCTTAGAGATGGAGATGGTGAACTCTGCCTACCCTCAACAGCAAGCCCCACCCACTCAGACTGCACAATGGGCAAACCAAATGATGGCTATGGATCACTATGGAAACCAAAGCAGGTACAGCATCCATTCCATCCCAAAGCATAAAAGAAGAGTCATCCAATAAAATGTAGACATGTGCAGCAGTTCTAGAGTTCAGATGTGGGCTCTGTCGAGTCCCTTGAGAGTGGTGGGACTTTAATACCAAGATATTTTCCAGGCCACCTTATGGCGTCCCCCATGAGGATGGGATGCGATGTTGCGGCACAGGGCCTGAGGGCCAGCCAGATGAAGGAGCCCTGCTGAGCCAGCTGTGCTCAGTGTTGAAGGACTTTGAGGGTCTGGAGGAGATCGACAAGATGCTGGGAATCCCAACACTGGCTGGACAGGTGAGCCCCTTTAAACTCACCTAAGAATCAGCTGTCTGCCAAAACAATAAGAAGGGATGTTTTTATGTTCTCTAGGTATTTTATAAAATGTTTGAGTGCCTAATTTCTTAAAATGTAAATATGTAAGGCTTCAGTTAATTTACACATTAAACCACCCAGAAAACTTGATTTTTAAGTCGTCAACCTGCTAGGGACTGCACATGAGAATTAGCCTGTATAGCTAAATCTGGCACATGTACATGTGGGACTCTGCACTCATGTTGGTTAATGTGCATTTTCCCTTTTAGTTAATGGAATCTAAAAAAAAAAAAATAATAATAATATTTCTCTCAGTAATATGCTGTCTTCGCACCCTGCAGGGTCCTATGTCAGAACAGGACCAGTACCTCATCTCCTCGGACCCAGCAGCCAACATGAAGCCTCTCCTGTACAGTCAACACTACGGGGGCCAGCCAGGTTATGGCGGCATGGCTCCTGATGGTGGGTTCCACGGCCCCTCTATGAGTGGCCACATGGGGCCACAGAGGATGGCGCCCGCTGGTTACCCCCAAATGATGAGGATGCCTGGGAGCTTGGGGCCCAGACCAGTTGGGATGAGGCCAGGGGGGCCTAATACAGGAGTGCCTCAACCTAACAACCTGCGGCTCCAGCTGCAGCACAGACTCCAGGGCCAGCTGGTAGGTGGCTCCAAATATGTTCTCTCTTCTTCCTGTTGTGATGTTTATTGACCCCAAAAGGTTGAGGTAAACAGGGGAGACAGACATCACATCCAGTTGGTGATTAGGCCTGGTGCCCTGTCATACCAGAAAGCGGCAAAGCAAAATGACTGTGTATGTCCTTTGCCATGCTAATGTTGATGCAAACGCACAAACTGCCACTTGAATGCACCCTGATGGAAAAGCTGTGGTAGAATAGTGAAGGTATAAAAACACATGCAGCACAACGCAGAGAAGAACATGTTTCTTTTTCATGGAGTGCTGTGATCTGTCAGAGGTAAATCAGTCTGTTATGTTTCAGTAAATCAGGTATTTATGGTGAGGCTCTCTCTCTCCTCAGTAATACAATCACAAACACACATTTTCTTTCTCCCTGTCAATACAAACATGTTTAGAAAATGTAATGGCGTTCATCCTGTTGAGGGACCTGGACTCTTTATTCAAGGGCCTCATTGCCATGAAAGAGAGATTGTAGCCTTACTAGACACTCAAGTTGGAAACCAAGCAGTCTCCTTTTTGCTCTGTGTTCTTACTGCATGTGGTGCAGCGAGCACGCCGTGACGCCAGCAGGGTTCACAGAGTTTAACTAATGTGCTTCAGCTTTCTGTCTCCATCAGCAGCTCCCTGCTGCTGAGACACTTAACAATGAACACACATGACATGTGTACACACACACACACATACATACACTCACTTATAAAGACGATTGCACACAGACTGCACCCTTGTGACTGACCCCATTTCCCCATAATGTTCTCTTTATGATTGTATATAGGACCTTTTATGTTCTGATACTATATTTGTCTGTAAGTCTATTTAAATAATGCATACATTTTGATTCTGTGTACATCATTTTTTTTAATTCAGTTGAGTTTTTATAATACTAGATGGTAGGGGGTTTATTACTACATTTTAAAAGATAATAATTCACTACAAGGGACGCTCCATGTGTACATATTTAAACTTAGACTGCCACCTGGTGGATAGTTAAGGGAAAACAGCTTGTGTGTATCAAAAAAAGCACTGATGATTTAGCAGCGTGTTCAGATGTGAGACACGACTTTTGCACTTCTGTCTTTACAATTCTGTCAGTGTCAGCAGAGAAACAGACAAATCTAAGTCTGGACAAGAACTTCAAATCAACTCCTGCCAGCTGCAAACACATAAACAAGTCATTCAAGGTCTCATTGAGGTCGATGGCCACCACCAGAGTCTAACAAGGCCCAGACCAGATCAGTATTAGTGCTTCATGGGTGGAATATGCACTGACAGACCAGCTTTAAATTAATTTAAAGCTGAGACTGTGGAGGAGCAGTTAGTGGCCTTGACACACAATGTGAGTGGTATATTTTTACACCATATAAGATGGCAGCAAAATATCAGTTGCAATCAAAGGTTTATTCTGTCTTTAAGACTAACTGCGGGTTGTTTCACATGACATGTCAAGGTCGTGTTTTGACACTAAATGTATTTATTAAAATCTGAGTGGTTGTTGCTGTCTCCCATAATTTTCCATTAAGATTAATAAAGTATTCTTATCTACCCCCCACGTAGAACCGTCAGCCAATGGTGAACCAGATGAGTGGAGTGTCCAATATGAATCTACCTCTAAGGTCTAATGTACCAAACCAGGTCAGTGTGTGCTCCATCACAGTTTAAGTGACACCTCGGTGAGGTAGCCATCGTGTTGACACTTACACCCATTTTCCACTGGGCACGTCTGTGCTGCTGGTTCCGTCCTCCGCCACGCGCCGTACCACACCGGGAGCATCTTAGACGCGGAGCATCCTGCTGCCCGCCTGGCAGATTATATTGTCTCTATTTGGTACTTTACAGACCAATCAGATGTTTATTAAGCTCGTCCAAGCACTTCCACAGTTAAACTCCATGTCTTCTCTTTTCTGGTGATGTCTCTTATGTTTTTCCTCCTTCAAGAGGACTCTCTCGTTGTCCATGGTGTTGAAGCGGATACATATACGATATGGGGTGGAGGGCGGGGCCTTTTGGTAAATTGACTGGCTATTCTTGCTTTTTCACTTCCTGCTCGGCTTGCGGCTCGCGTGAAAACAATCTTTAACGGAGGAGAGTGGGGAGTCGTTTGACAGACGCTACCGGGGCGCGCCGTGGAATCAGTCAGTTTTCGACTCGCTGCAATTGTTCTGCGGTCTTCATCAGCAGCTCCCTCCCCAGACGCGCCTGGTGGGAGGTAGGGGTTCCAAACTGTGCTAGACTAACCTTCTGTGGAAGACCCTTAGAATAGATGAAATACATCCCATACGCGCGTGAATTAAATACTTGACAAATAAAAAGTACTGAGTATGTTTTCATTTTATTAAGAACTTTAGTGCAAAAATGAACACACCATGCAAGGATCAGAACATAAAGCATCATCCAAATGACGTAAATATTACTGCAACGCAGTTCGGACGCTAGTTTTTCAACATTGCATTAGAAACCTTGTTAAAAAATACAAACTATAAGTTCCAGTTCAAGTGCCACTTATTTGCAATTGGCTTAAATACCTCCTTAGAGGCTTGTTAACAGTCAGTTTCCTTTAATCTACCTTCTTACTGTTTCTTCCTGCAGGGATCCCTCAACGCCCAGATGCTGGCCCAGCGTCAGCGTGAGTACCTCAACAACCACCTACGCCAACGCCAGCAGCAGCAGCACGTGCACCAGCAACGTGCCATGATGATGCGGACTCAGGGTATCAACATGCCTCCTAACATGCCCAGCGGGGGCAGCGCTCCTACACCGATGCCCCTAGGTGGCACCAACCCACGGCTTCCGCATGGCAGCCCACAACAGTTCCCCTACCCAGCCTCCAGCTACGGTACCGGCCTGCCCTCTCCTCCTCCTCCTCCTCCTCCTCCTCCTCCTCCTCCTCATCCCGGCTCCTGCAGCCCCTTCTCCTCCCCTCTTTCCCCTAGCCATCATCTGGCTAGCCAGGGCATGATGGGAAATGTAGGCGGGCAGTACAGCGGGGTAATGAGTCCTCCATCACAGCACAATGCCTACCAGTTCAGCAGTTCAGGTATTAAACTGGAGCACAGCATGGCCGCTACAGTAGTGTTTGTGTTTCCTGGGCATCGTGGTCGCTTTTTTGTCGTTGTGGTGGCGGCAATCATTTCTAATAGTCTTTGCTCAGACTGTTGTAGTCACCTGTCTTTTTTAAGTTGATTGGGTGTGGTTAAACGTTGCAATAAAATGTGTTTTTGTGTGCAAATCAACAATGTTGCATGCAGTGTTTCTGCTTTTACACTCATATTAATCTCCATCCTATTTCTTTGCCTATGATTTTAACCATTTAATGAACCATTTTCTCAAGGAAATGTTAGCCCTCAGGGTGTTCCATCAGTGTTTTAAAGGTTCCTAATTCCTAATCTGAGGGTTTTCTTGGTATTTATTCTGTTGTAGATCATTCCTATTAGTCTTATCTCTGTCAGTTCTGTTTTGTTTTAGATCTCTGAGTAATGTCTGGAACCATGTTTAGGATCTAATAGCAGAATAGTTCCAGAGTAACTTATTAACTACAGGTAAAAATCACAAGTTAGTTGTTCTATGTTGGTGTCTGGTTAGTTCCCACCTGCTAAATTGTACTGGTCCATGCATCTTTTGACCCTTGTATCTACTCCAATCATCAGGAATGAGCCAGCAGCAGCAACACCAGGATGCCGTGTCAGGTTTTCCGTGTGGAGTGATGACCCCGCATAGCCCCCTGCTGTCCCCCAGGATTGGGCAGGGTCAAAGTTTGATGCTGCAACAAAACCAGGGCCAATCAGGACCCCCAACCCAGCCCCAGGGTCCGAACCAGAGAGGAGAACCGGGCTACCAGCCGAGCAACGGATGGCCCCAACCCGCCAACATCTCCACTAGCAACGGGTGACAACAGTTACACCAGATCATATGAACAAGATTTGAATGTGTTTTTAAGATAGCAACTAACTTACAGTCTTGTGTGAGTATTTTACATATTTGACTCAGTTTGCCTCCTTCCAGTGTGTACCCCCAACAGTCCCAGTCCCAGTACTCCACTCAAACCAACGGAGGAATGTACAACAGCAGCAACAACAACATGAACCTGGGAGTCATGGCCAACAATGGTGGCAACATGAACCAGATGTCAAGACAGATGAGCTCCATGAATACAGAGCAGGTGAGAGATAATTTTAGATATTTACTGCATGCTATCTACTGTTTCTAACTTATTGGAGGGCACGTTTAATGTTCCTAATCATTTGATTTATATTGGTTGTGTTATCCTCATTGTTATGCTGATGTTTCAGGTTGATTTAGATTAAATCATTCTTAAACCAAAATCTGTATGCTTGATTTTTTGATATATAAGATACAATGTACATTTTTCCCAAATATGCAACATGAGTTTTTACATGTGCTATTTCAGCAATTGTAAAAAGGAAAATAAATTCTTGATCAAGATATTTCTTTTAGTTATTCTCAGTATGCAGGAGTGATTATACATTTTTAGCAGGTGTGTTCATGTGTGTTGTCATTGTTCTGACACAGGTGAGAGACGGCAGCCTGATCCTGGAGCAGCTGGCAGGGATCGACATGTTGGCGCAAGAGGGTGAAGCTAATTCTGTAAGTTCAAGTTTTGCACAAATTAGTTGTATATTATACTTATAAATAGTACGTATATTTAACACAGAAACACTGTGTTCTATACAAAAACGTTTTCTTTACATTAGATTTGATGTTACAAGAATTGAATCCAGCATTTAGAGTGACTCTTCTGCGTAGGCATGTGTGTGTAATATACTAAACAAATTTACTAGACTAAGGTATCAGGTTGGGATCTGTAGAATCACCTTGAGATGGTTCTCATCACATCGGCCCTGTTCTTTGCACAAGCACTTATACATGAGCAGTTGTAAATGTGGTGTACCTCAGAGCTCACCTTTAGGTCCACATTAGTTCTCAGTGTAAATGCTACAACTTGGCCACCTTATCCATGGTTTCGCCTTCTACTACAACAAAGATACTATAGTTATCATTTAAAGAACAGACACCTTTTAAACAACATTTGAAGTGGCTTAGAAGTGAAATATTCTTTACTTTCTTTGCCCTCTATCGGTAACATCTCAAGTTGAATTTTGAAATATGAGTCATTTTCTTATACTGTCAGCTGAGACTTAACAGTTTCAGTCTTTAAATTACTCCCATCATTTTACGAAAATCCTTTTCATTGGTTAAGTTCTTTTTTACCCTTCCAGATTGTGCTTAATTTGGAAACTTGATGACAATGGCACAGGAGTATGGTATAGAAAATAGAATGGGGAAACTGGGAACTTTTTGGACAAGCACTTTTTGGAATAATTGAATTCCTTCTGCTAGTTAAACGTCATCAAAATAGAAAATCCCACACATGAGCATGCTGAGAAACTACTTAAAAGAGTTTATTTTAAAATTTCATCACTACGCGTTCCTGTTCTTTAACCACCACATGCATGTGTGTTTGTTTATCACAATAATTTAGAGATTTTTTATTTCATTTAATTTTGATGATTAAAGTGATTTTGTCTTTTGTAGAATTTCTGCTGACCCTGGCTGTGGTGGAGACAAGGTAACACCTGAGCTAATACACTCACCCCGTCACCTACTCAGCTCCTCTAACGGGGAAGCATCGAGGAGCGGAGGACAGGGGAGGGAAACCCTGCTCCCTCGGTCCCACCAGGCTCTGACGCCCTCGCTACACAGGACCGACTGTAGCAGAGAGTACATCTGTGTGTGTGTGTGTGTGTGTGTGTGTGTGTGTGTGTGTGTGTGTGTGTGTGTGTGTGTGTGTGAACAACTGAAACATCAGTTTGACACTAGAGGAGTTGAATGGTTGACAAACATTAATGAAATTGTATCCACTATGGTTCTACTTTAGAGCCTGACTGAAAACGTCAAATGAGGTTTATGGAATATATTTTACAGGTATTTATAGTTTTGAAGAAGTTTTAGAGATTCTTTGTACGTCACAAAAAAATTAAGGCTATCTTTCTTAAAGGAAATCTCTCTCAGTGGTTCATTTTGATGTTGATTTTAAAATTAATATATTTCAACTGCTGTAGTTTTAGGGGAGCTGTATCCATATTTAATGAATTTTTGAATGAAGGTGAACGTGTATAGTTAGTGTACATACTTAGATTTTTAAAGAAAACCTTTTCCTCTATGTGGAATTGCAGAACAGCAGTTTGGAGTCCAACAAACATCTCTCAGAGAGCAGACATATTTCATTGGTCAAATGAATCATCAGTAAGGGGGGATAAAGAACCACAAGACAACCGGACTTGAATGGCAAAATAGAAACTAAATGCTTCGATACCATGAGCTTGTACGTATAATAAAAACTAGCTAGGAAACAGCTAGCTATTGCTATTTAGCTTTTTTCAATTTGAAAGTTCAGCTAAGCTAACTAGCTAACCTAGTGTCAGCAGCTCGAAGCTTTGCAGTTAAGTAACAAATTGCTACACTTCATAATATTTCCTTTCCTAGAGTTAGCTCTTGCTTTTGCTTCAGAATGAAACATGTTGACGACTATTCGATGGATTGCCATGGAATTTGTTTCATGCTTTCATAATTTCATAAGTGACCCTTCTGACCTGGCATCTAGCGCCATCATCAGATCAGCTTTACTGGCATGAAAGTTTCAATAACTATGTTGCCAAAGCATCAAAATACAAGTTGTTCAAATATTTAATCAGAACACAATTAAAAGTAAGATCACATTACCATAATATTAAGATTGATTTAATTTGGCCAAAACGTTTTTACTTGTTTATGATTACATACTTGCAAAAGTAATGTCATTTAATGAGCCTCAGCTGTACTGTTTATAGTGCTCATTCACAAATGTTAGCATGCTAACACGCTAAACTAAGGGGGAGCGCTGTGCGCATGATGCTGCTAAATATCAGCATGTCCTCTTCATCGGGAGCACCGTGTATGGTCGTGTTATTCTGACTTAGTCAGAAACAGTTTGTTTGCTCCGCCCACTACGATTTAACCAATGAAATTATTTCTGCCTCCAAAGCAGCGTTGCCTCTAAAAAAAATCTGTCTCCAACTAATAAAACTCATGTACCTGGGATTCATTTTCAAATTCAGCCCTGTGTCTTGAAATTACATTCCCATACAACTAAACCACATTCTCAATCAGTTTTCGATGGAAGCATATTTTGTAGCAACTCATTAGGCAATGGCTTGAATGTAATGGACGTTTATTAATATCAAACAGTTATACACTAAAGTTTTAAGTTACGTAACAAAAAGACAGATTTTTCCCTTGAGCCATGAGTTTTACCCCTTTACCTAACCAATTAGTTTTGTTTTTAAATTTACATCCATTTGTTATCTGTAACTCCAATTTTGAATTTCCTTGGTCAGCCTGCCCATTAAGACCCACATCCAGGTGTCGGGTCTGGGAACTCCCCATTGGCTGGGCTCAATCCGAGGGGCGGGATAAATGGTTGTCTCTTAAATTCCCTCTGCACGCCATAGGCCAGCGCTCCAACCAACCAGAGCCACGCTGGTTGGTAGATTAAGCTTTAAACTTCCTTTTTGGAGAATGACTCCAGAGCTTAACTCCCAGTCTCCCGAGCTGATTGGACGGCCGCCGTTCTCCAGCAGCAGCAGCCATCTTCTTTGTTTTCAGGTAGCAGGGAATCCGCGTGGAACTGTCCCAACTCCGCCGTACTTACGTTTTGTCTTTACACGATGTGATTGGCCTGAGCAGAGCGGAGCAGGTCCCAGGCCATCACGGAGAGATGCTGGACCGAGCCTGGCTCAGATTACGTTTGCTGCTGCTAGGCTGCGTCTGGATGTCCAGGCTAGTTCTCTGGGCTCGCCTTAGCACAAATCTGATCAAAATAAATCCCCAAAATCTGTGAAACCGTTGTGAGGTTATCGTATCATACTATATTTAATCTTTGGGCGCAGGTTTCTCTGTATTGGGCTTTATATTTTAGGAAAGAAGAGTAGTCCCATGAGCCCAAAGACTAAATATAGTATGATAAGAAAAAGGCTGTATCTTAGAAACTACAAGTAGTACGGTCAAGTATGTCAAGTATCTATGAGCACAACAAGTTGAATATCAAAGCTATGTGAATAAGTATTTAGTGTAAAATATTTCTTGATAAAAGTGGGAATTTACATGTGATCTAAAACCTTTGGAGTTGTACTGTTAGGAACTTGGGCATGTGGGTCAGAGTTGCCAGAGAAGTATACTGCAAATTGTACTGCCAAATGTGACCCAGTCCTGGTATTTTGACATACTATGTATTGGGGCATAGTAAATCTTTTTCTGGCATACTAGCATGGTAGTAGAGGTGTTGAAACGCAGAATCATTTCCCTTCTAAACGTAAGTGAGAATGCGTTTTAGCTGTGTGATTTCTCTCAGAGACGGGACTGTGACAGGGAGGCCGGGGCCTGCAGGAGTCAGCTGACGCTCTCCGTCACGCTGAGATCAGAAGTGGTCTTGGGTCTGGTTGAGGCTGGAGCTCTGATCTTTGACTGACGAGACGGTCTCTTCCTGCTCTGTGCTGGCCGTGAACACAAATTCAAACCAGCCACAGAAGGATGTTCAATCTCGCGTCCAGTGTAAATCCTGACCCAATAAACAGAATAATAGTACTGAAGATCCAGTAACTCCGAACCCTAATCATCCAAAGTTGCATGGACCTTAACGGACGGGACCTCTAGCATTCATCAGAATATGGTGCTCTCTCTTTTCAGTAGGTGCTGTCTCGTTTACGCTCGGAATAAAGAACAAACATCCCTCCCAGAAATCTGTGGAGCTTATACTGTAACAACATGATTACTTTTCTTCTCAGAAGAAGAATGTGAAAATGCAAACCCACTGCAAAATGAAAGACTGAAAAGAATCGTTAACGTTTTCTCTATTTTAGAACGTTTTGCTTTGATCCCATGTTCCCTTCATGTCCTCTCAGCTTTCAGAACAGTAAGTTATACACGTCGTAAAATCCAAATCTTTTACGATAAGGAACCTCGAAGAGGAATCGTAAGCCGGGGAAATTCCTGGATGTCAAACTCTCTGATAAAGTTAAAGGCCATCAAGAGCGTATCTCTAACACCTAATGTTTGAAATAAAAGTCAATTACCTTCTCTTGATTGTGACTGATAAAGGATACATAATATATTGAAGATTTTTTTATTAATAGATGAATATTTTATCAATTGCAAAATACTTTAATTCATGTAAGTACCTTAAGATGCTAAAGACAAAGCATAATGCCTTAGATGTGTCTGTCTGGTGTATAACTGGAAGGTTTAAAGAGTGTGTATATATATATATATATATATACAGTGGGTACGGAAAGTATTCAGACCCCTTTAAATTTTTCACTCTTTGTTT
>NC_048418.1:25769509-25773606 GCF_013103735.1 Etheostoma cragini | reverse complement strand
ATGGCTGCAATGAAACAAAGAGTGAAAAATTTAAAGGGGTCTGAATACTTTCCGTACCCACTGTATATATATATATACTGTATATATGTCATACAGCTTTCACCACTCCGTACTTTAGGTGTAATATTTAGACAACCAGGGTTATTATATTTTCTCCCCAAGCTGTTTTAACCTACTCATCAACTCGTGGAAATAACATAAAAACTGTGTGTGCAGATGATTTTGTTTGTAGTTCAACTGGATTATTGATGATTATTATTGATTATTGATCCTTGAAAGTGCACAATGTATCGGGAGATGCTCCCTCACTAGCAAAGTGTTTGGTAGTTTTTTAAAGGGGCATTAAGTAACCTTTGACCTTTGTTGATCTCTGTTGGTAACCGGTAGCAACATCAGCGTGTCTCCAGATGACCTCCGGAGCCTTTGAGCAGCAGTGGTCCATTATTAATGATAATAATAACTAATTAATTAAGGGACCTGAATGGCGGACTGTACTTCTAATACAATGAAGCACCTATTTCTGACATTATGATTTCAAATGGCCTCTCTGTGACGGCTGAGGAGACTTCTTCTTAAAAGCATCTTTAAATTATTCTTATTTTTGGAAAAAACAAACCAATCCTTGTAATACAGAGGAGGACTAGGGCCACATGGGGGAAATGTAGTTCGGTTTAAAGCCAGCAACCGGTCCTGTTGCATCCTGACTGCATCGGGCTTGTTAAAGCTGCGTAGCAACAGAAATGACACGGTGCTGAGCAAATATGGGACTCAGCTTTTTGTTGCTTGGTTTACATTAAAAAGGACAGAATCTGGTGAAATAGTCCTTTAAATGAAACTGCCTGGCCACAGACCGTGTGTGTGTGCTGGGAGCGGGTCACTTATTACCCTGGTAGGGTCTGTGTGGAGGCTGAATCCACTAGGAGACCGGAAAGGTTTCTTTGTGATCAGCTGTTGACATTCTGGAACTGAAAGGGTTTCACAGGACAAGAGTTGTACTAAGTTGTATTATTATTAGTATTATTATTACTATTACTCTAATTATTATCCTCTCTAAAGTCTGAAGTTCTCAGTGGTGACACAGTCCAGTACAGACACTTTATTCTGAGGGAGTGTTTTGTTGTGCAGAAGTGCGGACGTTCACACCAGATTATGCAAGCTGTCGACTCTAATGTTGCTTCTGCCAATGCTGCTCATTAATTTATGATTCATGCCACTGTAAATAAATTATTTTTATTGAGCGGGACTGCCTCTGTGTTTTAATTTCTGTGTTCTTTATGGTAGTTCAAAAAGTTAAGCTTGCATTTTAGGGAAGTGCTGCCAAAATGTCTAGTCAGGATCATCACTGTATATTATTAATATAGAATATATGGTCTGGACGAATAACACAGAGTACTGCCTTCAACTCTTAGTCTGTGTAGAAAGAGACCTGGGACCTGGTCCCGGAGCTGCTGTCCCCTGCATGCCCCCCCCAGTCTGATCACACACTCCCTCTCCAACAGACCTTATTCTCATGGAATGTGAGAGCGTGTTGGCTGGGGCCGAGCGTCCGATGGACGGAGAAGATCCAGCTAGCAGCAGCCATAGCTCAAGGTCATGAACTTCATAAAAGGTTATGAATTATGTTTAACATGTGGCTTACACAGTAAACAGTCCGGCAAGATGTATAGGAATGGTTACATACAATACCAAGATCATAACTTTGGAATATGACATGGAACATCCACATTACTAAATGGATATTATGTTAGGAGTCTGCTATCTGAGGTAGTTCAGTTCTTTGTTGCTGCGTTACATAATTCATTTTCTTTGTGCTGCCTTGTGTCTTCTTCTCATGTTGTTTCAACTCTCTCAGTGTGTATGGATTCTCCCTGGAAGTGTGTTTCCTGACTGAAAGACAACAGTCTGGATTCCAATTGGCCGGGCCTGCCGGTACGTGACCCGGCCGCGCATTGCATCACTGAAACGCCAGTCAGGGAAACCAGCGCGTCATTGGCTCTGGCTCAGGGCCCGGCTGGGGGGGGGGGGGGGGGGGGGGGGGGGGGGGGGGGGGGGGGGGGGGGGGGGGGGGGGGGGGGGGGGGGGGGGGGGGGGGGGGGGGGTGCTGGAGAAGACATCAGGGGACATCAAAGGACATCCCACTCTGGTTCGGTTTCTAGACCATCAACTAGGAGCTAACATAGCTAACATTATGGATATCATCTATTGTTTTAAACACTAAAGTTTGATTAACTATGATACAATTACAAGTTAAACCAATAAACACAACTTCAAATCATTTCAGGTAGCCTATTATTTGTGAAATTGTTTGCTTTGACTAAATATGTGTAACTAATATTTTGAATAAGCTAACGTTGTTGCATATTTTAACATTCTGATCTACATAACTCCACATTTTTAGAGTTTTGAGTTATTTTTAGTCCTGTCCCACTGCAGCGCTGAGTAAGACATCCGACCTGAGATACGATCTTTGAGGGCAGTACCACTGCAGTCCTACTACTACAGTACCGCCTCGACTGTCTCGTACAGTCAGTGGTACTTGCCGTCGCAGGACCGCTTGCTGAGTTGGACATTATCACTTTTCGGGACAGAGACCGGGACCAGGGACAGGCATGGCTGGCGCGGTGGCACCGAAGCGACAGGACACCCGGAAATTCTTCGAGAATCTGTCCGGGGCCGGGAAAAGCATCGCGGTGCTGACCAGCGGAGGAGATGCCCAAGGTACGGGGTTCCATTATCGGACAGCAGGCTGCCGCCGACCCGACCCGGCTGCTAGCCCGCCGGGGGTAGCGCGCGCTAACCGTTTATCTTTAATCACAGAGAATCACGAGCGTTATGCTTGGTTAGATAGTTTAAATACCCCCCGTTGGGCTGTTGGGAAGATACTGTGTAGGCTAGTACTTCTCAGAGGTACAGTGGATCCACTGAAGTACTACACAGTATCTACACAGTGTTAGGTGTGACAGTAAATATTCAATGAACGAAATGGTCAGAAGACCTGTCAGATATGAGCGGAGCTGAAGCTGGTCCGAAAAGAGACCTGGTACGGTACGTTACGTTACGTTACGTTACGTTACGTTACATTGCGTTACAGTAATACGGGGAGTCGTTTAAGATGCGGTTTAAAAACGTCTCAATGCATCAAATAGGAATAGTTGGGTTTATTAATCATCATATTCTTATTGTACTACCGCTATTGTATAACCTTATGTAAAGGGTGTTATGAATCTGGATTCATATTCAGCGGTGTGCAACAACAGCTGACTCTCCCATTCACACCGTTTCACATGAGGGTGGTAGGCTTTATCACGGAGATGGCTGTTAATGATGATGATACTAATAATAATATTAATAACAATAATAATTTGGAAAGCAGCAACTGTTACCAACACTTGTTGATATTGCTAGCAACAAGTGTTAGAACAGATGATTGATTGATTATGTAACACTTTACATAAGGTCTCCTCCTCCTCATACTCATCATCATAAAGGTAGATTGTATAGATGTGTAGCCTGCATCACGTGTGTGTGTGTGTGTGTGTGTGTGTGTGTGTGTGTGTGTGTGTTTGTGTGTGTGTGTGTGTGTGTGTGTGCATTCATAGTGCCACCAGGACCTGTGATGTAATCATCAACACAAATAAATCCTGATATTTCCATAGTCTTCCCATATTGAGTCCGTCAGAAGGCTAGGTCTATGTGCTGGGGTCTACTGGGTTTTCAGTTGGAGTTTAATCCCTAACCCATGTCAGGTGTTTAGATAAGTTAGATTAAGTAATAAGTAATAAATGAAGATCCCATCAGAGAGTAGGAGGTGAAACACGGGTCTCCATCCCACAGGTTGGATGAGTCACGAGAGGACCAGTGTCCAGTTCAACCCGACCCATAGGTTAGACCGGGTCCCGGTACATAGCAGTGGACTGATCTGCGCTGCAGAAGAAGAAGAAGTACACATCAACTTCCAGTCTGCTAGTAACTTAGCCATCCAATCCTGATCCTCTCATGGGGGCTCGTGCAGCCCAGAGTGGTGGTTCTGGGCCAGCCTACGTGAGACTGGTGGTTCTGGGCCAGCCTACGTGAGACTGGTGGTTCTGGGCCAGCCT
>NC_048418.1:25754261-25769409 GCF_013103735.1 Etheostoma cragini | reverse complement strand
CTCCCTCTCTCTCTCTCTCTCTCTCTCTCTCTCTCTCTCTATCAGTCTCTGTCTGTGTGTCTGTCTCTCTCCCCTCCGGATCTCCATACGGCTGAAAACGAGTGGAAAGGAAGGCTAGAAGGAGAGGAGCTGAGCTTGTTGCTAGTCCACTTTGGCTGTAGATGGAGGAGTGAAATACTGGTCCACCATGACCTCCAGAAACCATTCATATTCTATTAAACCCACCATTAGTTTAGTTATGATTCTGAACAGAAACATCTTTTTCTGTGGGAAACCTTAGTGAGAATAGAGCTTGTATGGAATATATGAATATAGGAGGATCAGGTATCTTTAACTCAGCTCAACTCAACTGTTTTTAGAAATAAATTAAACTAATTCAAATAGTTGTACATAGATATTTCAATAAATGATCCCAATTGATCATATTTCCATGAGGAAATAAAGTTGTGATTGTGATGAAGATTTGAGTGATGAAGAGAGACACATTTTTATTCGTTGGCTTTTAACTCCATGTGAGTTGTGTGGTCCTCTGATGGCTCTCACTGTTTTATTGTATTTTAGTATTTATTATTTTTATCTATGTTTTATCTTTTTAAACCAGATGCTCTTATTTTGTTTTACAATATGTTACATTCATTGTTTTGTATGTTTGAGCTTTCTGTGCAGCACTTTGGTAAATTTGTGTTTGTAAAATGTGCTATACAAATAAAGTGGATTGGATTGGATTATGGACAGTCATGTCTTTAACATGACGTTTTTCTGATCTTCTTTTCTTTTCTAATTTATAATACTTTTAAATGGTATTGTTCCACCTGCATGTGTTGCTCCAGCGTGTTCTCAGTCTTGGATATGTATGGATATGTATAAATATTCTCGGACCCTCTCCAGGTATGAATGGGGCGGTCCGGGCTGTCGTCCGGATGGGCATCTACGTGGGAGCCAAAGTCTACTTCATCCACGAGGTGAGGAGGGTTTCCTGTCTGCAGGGGGCGCAATCCCAATCGGAATCACCGTGGTAACAAGAGTCATGTGATATCTAATCGAGCCAGACACACCGTCATTGGTCGACAAAAAATACTGAAACTAAAACAACAATTAGACAATCAAAATGACCTATTTGATTATTGTTTCCCTTTTGTGGACTCTTTCTCTGTGGGAGGAGTTTAGAAGAAGCTTCTGATTGTGTTTTTAAATGTGTGTGTGTTTTTCTTTTAATCATAGTTTGCTAAATAGCATCAGAAAAAGATGACCCCTCCCCCCCCCCTCGATCCGGAGAGTGTGCACAGGCTTGCGTAGTGTGTGAATCCACCGTTTACACTGACCTTGGATCAGATATACATATAAAGAGCAGCAGGCCATTTAGAAGGCCTTTGTGTCTTTAACTCCTCTCAGCTCTTTTTTTAAATGCTGTACAAACCCCCCCACGCAAATGAGCATTAATCAAATTTGCATGAGGAAATATCATAACTTCCTAACTTGCCCGTTTCAGAGAGGCATCCTTAATGTCACACTACAGTCTAGGTCATACGCAGTGTACCCACTAAGAAAGCCCCCCCCCCCCCCCCCCCCCCCCCCCCCCCCCCCCCCCCCCTCAAAGTCCCATTCTAGCCTATGTATACTGTGTGTATATACATACAGACAGAGTACAGTACATACCATATACTACAGTAAATTAGACAACCGCCCTGCCACACTACAGCTATTCCAGTTACTCCCCATTAAACCGAACCTGTAAAAAAGAAAAAGACTCTGCTGATGTTTATCTAGTTTATCTAATATGATTAGAAATCAGAAAAGAAAAGCAACAATACAGTCCTGTTTGATTAATATCTCAGAGTTGTTCGATATGGAATGGCTGCCACAGTGACGGGGCAGGTAGAGCCGGTCTGGTCTCAGTGTGGACACAAGTGGATTACCAGAGGCAGACTTCCTCCTTCCCTGGCTGCACCGTCATCCCATCAGTCTAGAATAGCCAATGAGCTGGGAGCAGTAACAGCTGAGTGGTGTGATGATGCCTTTGTCTGGGTTTGGATCCACGTGCACATCAGTGTGACTCAAAAAGTGTGGACCCTAAAAGCATCACTAGCAACTAAGGCGGGCTACAGGATTCAGTACTTTAATGCACCAACCGAATTGGCTCTAAAGTATCGAACAATGCCTCGTCATTCAATACAGAGTCAGCAAGCCAATGAGCATGCAGGATTCTTCTACCAAGCTCTAATAATGTCTGGGATTGGCTTGTGACGGGGCTCATGCAGTCCTGGTATTGGTACCGGTACCTGTTTCCAACGTTTTTGAATGCTATCAGCCGTACTAGCTACCAAAAGGTTATATTTGAGTTCTCTTAGGGTGATATTGTTTTTAAAGAAGTCATGTCATCTGTGCTAAAATCATTTGCAGATTAATTTTCAACAGAATATCAACTGACTGCTATTTTGTGCTGATTAATCATTTGAACTGATTAATCATTAATGATGTTACGTCATTTACCAAGCACCCACGACAGACATACCTGATATCAGCTCCTTAAATATATAGATATAAAATATCTTGGAGAAATTGTTATTGTGTAAGATTTTAACTATTTTTTGGGACTAATTGATTACTTAAATAAAAACCATATCACTGACAGATTAAGTGATTATAAAAATAATCTGTAGCTCAGGATGAGATTAAGGGGACCCCATAGTCCCAGATATTGTTCCCCAGGTAACCTGTATGTGTGTCTCGTCTCAGGGGTACCAGGGCATGGTGGACGGCGGAGACAACATCAAAGAGGCCACATGGGAAAGTGTCTCCAGCATGTTGCAAGTGGTGAGCAAAGCTTTCTGCTGCTGTTTCAGGCCACACACTCCTTCTCAATACAGCTGAATCAGGCTGAAACAGAGCTATCCCTGTTTCCTCCTTTGTGCTGTAACTCTACCAGAGCCAGTGGAAGAGGGACTTATGGGATTTCAGATTGTAATGTACGTTTTCCTCAGGGCGGCACCGTTATCGGCAGTGCCCGCTGTAAAGAGTTCCGTAGCCACGAGGGCCGCTTGAAGGCCGCACACAACCTTGTGCAGCACAGCATCACCAACCTGTGTGTGATTGGTGGAGACGGCAGTCTGACCGGCGCCAACCTGTTCCGAGAGGAGTGGAGCGGCCTGCTGGAAGAGCTCCTCCTACAAGGTGAGTGCTCACTGCGGGGCTTCAGGCGACTGTTCATAGGACGGCGCTCTTAATCGCACAGGTGTAAAGAGAGTGGATCTTCTTCCTCTCATGTTGTCAGGTCTGATTGATAAGGAGGCAGCCTGCAGGAACTCAGAGCTCCACATTGTTGGCATGGTGGGCTCCATTGACAATGACTTCTGTGGCACCGACATGACCATCGGCACCGACTCGGCACTGCACAGGATCATCGAGGTGGTGGACGCCATCATGACCACCGCTCAGAGGTGAACCCGTCCTCACAGCAGACGAGTAGAGACGAGTAGCCATGTGACACTGTAGCAGCAGAAGTCAAAAGAAGACTAGCTAATACAAGACACAACGTTAAGGACCATGACCTGTTTCAGATCAGTCCACTGGGCTCCACTGACGAGTGCTTTTTCTTCTTTCTGACATGTTCTCTGGGTTTCACTGTTTTTCCAGCCACCAGAGGACCTTTGTGCTAGAGGTCATGGGCCGGCACTGCGGGTAGGCCTTCATCTTGTGTTAGAGTACATCACTGGGACATAAAAGAATATATATGTACATAGGAATGTGTATTCTCTTTAAGTTAAATATGCCACTACATAAACTAAGTCTCAATAACCAAACAGTCATGGCTCAATAGAAAAACTTCAGTATTTGTGTGGAAGTATTGATAAGTGAGGCTCATACATGTGTGTCACAGGACAAATATCAAGTATCGTTTACAGTACAGTAAAGATACTTATTAAAATAAGTATGTGTGTGTGTGTGTGTGTGTGTGTGTGTGTGTGTGTGTGTGTGTGTGCAGATACCTGGCCCTGGTCAGTGCCCTGGCTTGCGGAGCAGACTGGGTTTTTATCCCAGAAATGCCCCCAGAGGATGGCTGGGAAGACATCATGTGTCAGAAACTGTCTGAGGTAACACACACACACACACACACACACACACACTGTTGACGTAGACACTGGCCAGTCTCTAAGTATTCCTGCTAAGTCTGTGAGTCCTGTCAACCATCATATCGTAGAGTGTTTGAGGGATCACCTGCAGAGATTTTGAGCCCCTCATGCACCCAGACTTTGCCTGAGGGACTTACCAATAATTCATAACTCGGAGTAACCAGGGGATGCCCAAAAGTGTTAAAAAACAACAACAACATAGCAAGGAGGAGTGGCCCTCCTGTTTTATCCAGCCTCTGGCTCTCCGTCACCAGGTCCCGTCTTGGTTATAAGGCCATCCTTCTTACAGAAGAAGTAGAGCACCCCATCTGTGGGTCAGTGAACTCAACCTTTCCTATTTACTCAGACCCCTAGAACTAGAATGCACCTTTAAACAAAGTGCAAGTGGGAATTTTGTAATAGGTTGTTTGTAGATGTAGATTGACATTTAATATTATCAGAAGTCCCACACATGTGTGTCATAAACACTACCATCCCACTGGAAACGGTATTAATCAAAGTCCATGAGGGAAATAAAGACTCAGGCATGGCAAGCACTCTGGTGGGACTCGAAACCACCAACCTGAGGAGGCACAAATCAAAACACACCTCCACCCAAATGACCCCGAAGGGCATCAGGAAGGGCACGCCAGCAGCTAAAGGAGCCCCCTAGTAATGCTAGCCATGGTGCCACGGCGACAGCTCTTTAGAACTAACAACTGAAAGCATACACGTACATACACACACACATACACACACACACGCGCACACACACATACACACAAACACACACACACACACACACACACATCTTTGTGACTTTCCAACACATTCTGACACTGATATCAGATAATCAGATGATTTGAAAAAGGATTTAGCATTTTTACTATGTAAACTACTGTTATATTATTATATTATGGTACAGATGATGCTGACTGATGACCTTTCAGTAGAACCTTTGTAGTGAGTGTGTCTGTTGTCATCCAGAGCCGATCTCGAGGTTCCAGGTTGAACATTATTATAGTAGCTGAAGGAGCCATTGACAGGAAAGGCCAGCCCGTTACTTCTGATTGTGTGAAGGATGTGAGTAGAACTCAGTGTGAAACGGACGCAGAGGAGGAAACAACAGAAGCTGGACTCAAGAGTTAGCTTGTAGTGATTTCTCAGTATTCTTTCTCTTTCTTGTTCAGACACTTGCCACATTCTGAGAGATGCTTTATATTTAATATTTTTGCATAAAAAATTCCCAGCTGAATGCTCATACTTTCAAGCGGTTTATTTTGAATTATGTCCATCTTTGAGGGACATGTTGATGCTGTAAATGAAACGGTCATTTACCCCAAATCTTGGTCTGGGGGGGGCAATATGATGCTCCCCAGAGCCACGAACTTCCACTGTCTGACACGTATCTGTTACTTTGCTATAAAAATTTATACTTGAGTTAAAGAGTGGAAATGTTTTATGAAGAAGGAAATTCATTCAACACAGAGGACACTCATTCTAGTGAGAGAGACTCCATGTAAACCAGTCCTGCATGGTATCTTTATGCTAACCCTAATGTCTTCTGTCCTACCAGGAGTACAGTAGGTAGCAGAATGAGCTTTCCTTTGGGCTGCCAGTCATTCTGTGGAGGGTTGGTGCATCGCTAGCATGGAGCCGTCGTCCACAATGTGGCAAGGGCCTGCTGCAGAAAGACAACCAACCAAGGGCCTCGGTGTTCTTTAGAGACATGAGAGTTCACCAGTAGTTGATCTGAGATTATCCTCCATTACCAGATCCAGCTTTTGGCAAAGCAAAGCGTTTTCTGTCATGTTTTCAAATGCTTTTGCTTCTTTACATCTCTCTAGAATCGGGCTGATAAGAAAAGGCTGAACATTATTATTGTAGCCGAGGGCGCCATAGATTGCCACAACAAGGCAATAACTCCTGATTATATCAAGGATGTAAGTACGTTGGAGACGCCCGCTGAGTCACAGACCCACTATCCCTTTTTCCCCATCATGCTTTGCTGTTGGCTCCCTTCAGAGCAGAAACACACACAGCAGAGTTCTATGTCCTATGTGTCATCGCTGTGTGGACCTTTCACATTTTTTGCATGTTTAATGCAAGTCATTTTTTATTTCCTTATATTTCTTTTCTAAACTACCTCCTCCCTTCTGTTTCTTGATTCCATATATCCATCAGGCATTTAGAATATCCTTTAGCACCTTTTTCCTTCTGTTCTTTTTCATTAACACGTTCACTTCTGCCACCACATCAGTTTTCATTTGCCAACATGACAGGGAGCGTTCTGCTTGATTTCTACTTCTGTTTTTTTCTTCCAATGCTTGACACTTGTATGTTCTCTATTATTCCTGCATTTTCTTAAGATTGTTCAAAATTTTTAGATGATAAGATATCTTACAATGTAATGCTGTATTAATGCTATATTAGATGAATTACATGTGATTAGATTTTAGTAAGGATATGTGCTTATGTTATGATAAGATATGATAGAAGATATTACATTATTGTCTGCAGTTCTCACCTTATGCTATCATCCCACTCCCCCCCCCCCCCCCCCCCCCCCCCCCCCCCCCCCCCCCCCCCCCCCCCCCCCCCCCCCCCCCCCCCCCCCCCCCCTCCATATCCAGCTGGTAGTCCGCTGCCTGGGCTTTGACACCAGGGTCACCATCTTGGGCCACGTGCAGAGAGGTGGGACGCCCTCCGCCTTTGACAGGATCCTGGTAAGCCACAGTGTCGGTAATACTTCCTACTCTGTGGAAGGCTTTGTTCTCCTCATGCAATGTTTCATCCTCGAAAACCCCCTTACATGGTTATTACGAACATTGGAGATGATTAAGCTGATCTCTGAATGACCTTTGACCCTAACAGGCCAGTCGTATGGGCGTGGAGGCGGTGCTGGCGTTACTGGAGGCCTCTGCCACCACCCCCGCCTGCGTTGTGTCCCTGGTTGGCAACCAGGCTGTTAGGCTGCCGCTTATGGAGTGTGTTCAGATGGTGAGCTAGAAAGAGAGTGTGTGTGTGTGTGTGTGTGTGCATTGTGAAACACAGAAAATGAGATTGCTCCCCCACACATCATACCATCATATCTTATACCAGGCAGATTTCAAGTATTAATCACCTTTTTTGAATTATTGGTAATTGGATATTAATCATATTGGTTAGAATATATATAGATATTTTTTAAAGTGTCACCTGAAGTAAGCACCAGTGGGAACAAATCAACAACACACACAGCCAGCAGACCCAGAACGCTGTCACCACTAAACAAGTCAAGGCCGTTTTTGAAGAAGCTCGTCTATGTTTCGTCATCAGACCCAAGAGGTACAGAAGGCCATGGATGAGAAGAAGTTTGAAGAGGCGGTGAGACTGCGTGGCAGGTAATATTTGACTCAAATTCTTTTGATATGGTCAAATATCCGATTGATTTGCCTTTACACAAGTTTAAACTGTATATGAAACAAGTGAAAGGCTTAACCACAGCTAATGAAGAGCTAGCCCCTCTACAGCTGCGAAGAAGTCCTTCTTTCCACCTGTTTCATCAGAGCTCCTGTATCATATATAAGATGTATTTCCTGCACAGATTCCTTACTCTCTTATCTGCTTGGTCTGGTTCAGACTCTAGAGGCTTTCTCCACAGCAGCAACAGATCCCTGTGGATTTCTACATTGGCTAACTTTGTCATCTGCAGGAGCTTTGAAAACAACCTGAGAACATACAGACTCCTGTCCTACCGCAAAGCAGATTCTGAACTTCCAAATGTAAGTCCCCTCCCAACCAAATAAACAACAATCACAATGGTTATTTCTAATGAACAAGATTATCACAATTTTAATTATTCTAATGTATTTTTTCACCAGCGGCTGTGAGAGTTGTACGGTAGCATAAGGTACTTCCTGGTTAGATGCCTTGTGGGTGCTCCCGTGGTTTTGTGTTTTTCTCTGTCCTGAGGGAGAGGAGGAGGAGGATGAAGAGCATGTATTTGATAAGTAATGAGGCTGCATCTGAGCAGACCCTGGGTCAGCTTCTACAGGCATGGTCCACAGAGCAGACGAGCTTAACTAGTGTTTGTCCCTTTGGCCTCAAACGACCTCATGTGAGGACGTTGTATTAATACAAGTGGATTTCAGCTTTTTACTTATTATCTAGTCTATTTGATTTTCAAGGACTAAACTTCTATCAGGGCTTATTATTTGACAGAGACAAAATTAAATATTGGAACACAGTGCTACAAAATGGCCGTCACTCTGTCTGTCATGGCTCTGCTTAGAAGAGTCGAGCCACCGGCCTCCCTGTCAAGGACCATCTCAGCGTTGGCCGGGATCTGCTTCCACTCAGCGTGAAGTAGTCCTCCTTACAGCGGAGTGGAGGCGGTGGCGGTGAAAGTATTTTTGCCTATTCATAACTCAACGTGGACAGGGTCCGTGCTCTCTGTTAAAAATAGGCCGTGGGGGCGGAGCCTCGCGGCTCTGGGTTGGGAGCTTTAACCCTTGTGTTGTCTTCCCGTCAAACATCAAGCTAGTCTTAGTTTTTTGGGGTCAAAATTTGAACTTACTTTACTTGTGAAGAGCGTTGTAGAGAACCATCCACTTTATTTGTTTAAATATTAGTTTGAAAGAAACCCAAATCTCTGATATACAAACTGGGTCAAATTTGACCCGAGGACCACAGCAGGGTTAAATATGGTGTTATAAATAAATATGAGAATCTCTAGATTTGGGAATCAAACCATCTTGAGTAACATATATGACACTTCCTCTGGTAGGACACACGCTGTGAAGGTGCAGCAGACACTGATGACATTAGTGTGGAAAACTACACCTTCCAGTGATCTCCAGGTTTTAGATGAGTCCTTGCTGAGTTTAGAAACTTTTATTACATCTAATTTAGCGAGCCCTTTCTCAAATACCTTTGTTAAAGTGGTTGTCAATCACACATGCTCACTACTTTAATTTGGACTGTAGAGATGTGAGCCTACTATTGGATTTGTATGATGGATGGATGAATGATTCGAGTTTGAAGGGCAAGAACACTTTGCGTAGTAAAGAGAAAGCAGCTGCTGCTTCGCTGCTTCTGGTGGCAGCATGTGGCTTCCAGCATGCACGGGGATCTGTGGCTGCTCCGCTCCGCTCTGAGGCAAGGTGTCGCCTGGCTCTACAGCAGTTAAGGACACATGGATGGCCTTATCAATCACAATTACCAAATAATCCTGTGGTGATAAAAGTAAGAAGTAGTGAGTTTTGTCTGCCTGCTGCCGGCCTTCATTGCTGATGAACCTTCTTCTTCCACTCATGCTGGGATGTACAGTGAATGTGAGACTTCTGCCTGAGGCGGGAAGATGACCTTATTAAATGTGAAGAAGCTCGGGGGTGTCATGGCCATACTGACGCCCAGTGCCAGGTTTGACTTTCTCCGTTGTGTGTATTCTGAGTGTACTGTGTGTGTTTGTGTGACATCACTAGAGCTCCTTTAACGTTGCGGTGCTGAACGTCGGCGCCCCGGCAGCAGGTATGAATGCCGCCGTGCGTTCTGCTGTCAGAGTGGGAATCACCGAAGGCCACACGATGTTCGCTGTCAGCGACGGCTTCGAGGGATTCTACAAGGGACACGTAAGAGACAGCGTGATGTACACAGTGCACCTGTGTAGTGGACATATTTAGTTACAGTACACATGTAATCTCTATTAATGTGTCCGAATAAAGAAAAAATCAATTCTCAGAACCCAAAGACGGTGTCTTCAAATGACACGTTTTGTCTGAACAGTCCAAAAGAGAAAATATGTCCAAATGAGAAAACACAAGCAAAGTTAAACTAAAAGCGGCAACAAGAGAACGTTTTGCTTTACAAGTGGATTACACTCTGTTTTTGTTGATTCATTTTCGGATCATCCACGACTACATTGTCTAGAATTAATGGCATTTTCTTCCTGTTAAAAACTCTTTGGATTTTTTTTAACTCTTTTAGAAAGTATTTTTAATATTTTATTATTTCACAGCAGTCAGTAAAGATTTGTATTTGTGATGTAATTTGGAGAAACAAGGAGAGATCTCACCATAGAAAATCTTACCCATGGTGTGTTATATATCTGCATCACCTAATCTAAAATCTGAAAATACTTGTTATCTTAATACATCCACGGTTGGCTGCAGTGTGCTTGTGCATTCTTTTGTAGGTGACCTCTTGTCCTTCAGCATTCACCTACTTATCAGAACCCTGTAAAGAAATGTCACGGTGCAGGTCCATGAACAGCACCTGAAATCTGCTCTAATCTAATGTGATCCTGGCCAATAACGGTCTCAGTATTGTGAAAAGTTTATTCAGCCTAAATAAATATTCCAGCCATGCTGCTCCGGGTCGCCATGTTGCTCAGGTATGCACAGAAGCTTAGTCCCCTGAACGTAACACGGCTGGCAACGAGGCAGCAGGCCGCCAGACGCCACTGCCTGTCCTCTGGGGCTGCCTTGCCGTCACTCTGCACCTCTCTAAGGACACCTCATGTGTCTGGACTGCCTGCAGTGCTGAGACAGGGCTGTCCAGATGAACAGTGCTACTTAGTGTAAGCCAATTACTCCCCTCTCACAGCAGCTGTACTGGGCCATGTAAGTCTCGGCTGGACCTCTCTGACTGCATGCATGCTTCCACACACGTCCACTCGTAGCGGTCGCTGGCAGAGAGCTATGGAGCGAGGAGAGTTGTCCATGAAGGATTAGACCTGATTGGAAAGTAGGACACTGGTCATCATGTGGAGCTGCTGGGTAAATGGAGCTGCTGTACGCCGGCACAGTGTTATATCCATATTGCAACAATGATGTAGTGTTGGCAATGATATTTTAGATAAATATCAGTTCCCAGTGAAGGATAGAGAAAATGAAATAAAGAAATTCCAGCTATATACTCATTATATTTACATGCATGAGCAATAATATTGTAACGTTAAAACAAATCTACAATTCTTTAAATGATTTTCCCTGAAAGGGTTTCACAACAGAGTTTGTGAGAAAACTGAGTTAGTATGTGCTTATGTGTGTTATTATCTTTATAGGCAACATATGTAACAATATCTGGACATTTGATTTCATCACAATATAAATCCAGTGAAAGAAGATACATAATCCTTTTGAAATATTGCCCAGCCCTACAGCACAGTACAAGGACAAGACTACATCCTGTAACACAGGACAGGACTCCGCTGAGGAAGTGGCTTTAAAGGATCACCCTGGTAGTGGTGCATCTTTTAGTGCTTTATCACTAATTCCAAATGAAATGAATGTGTTCCTGTTAGTCCAGTTAATCATCTGTCATCAGTAGAATGATCACCTCAGTTCATACAAAACGTTGAATATCTGCAGAGTAAAGTAGTTTTACTTCCAAAGGATGAGAATGGCAGTGTGAATAATGATGCCATCTTCCTGTTTCATAAAACCAGATCAAGGAGATCAAATGGGGAGATGTGGGGGGTTGGACCGGCCAAGGAGGCTCCCTGCTGGGGACAAAACGGTGAGTCCACCTGATAAAAGCTGGAGGTGTGTGAGTGATCTGGAAGGATTATGCTGTACATCTTGTTAGTAACTTCAACTCTGTCATTGTCGAAGTGTCCTTGGGCAAGACGCTGAACCCCGAGTTGCCCCCGGTGCTGCTGTGAATGTGTGTGAGTGTGTGTCTGATGAGCAGGTGGCACCTTGTACGGCAGCCCCGGCCACAGTGTCTGAATGTGTGTGATGGTGAATGTTTCCTGTAGATGTAAAAGCGCTTTGAGCAGTTGTTAAGACTGGAAAAGCGCTATATAAATACAGCACATTTACATTTCAACCTTTTCCTTTCTTTACATAATGTAATGGGATAAGTTCTCCTGCTTCTTCCTTACTCTCTCAAATGGACCCTTGTTTTGCATGGTACTCATGATTTCTACCTTTAAATATCAGTTAAGTAGTATCTCAGATAGGAGGTATGAAAACACCCCCCCCCCCCCCCCCCCCCCCCCCCCCCCCCCAGGAATATTAATCTGGTCTGATAAGGGCTGGGCCATCCGTCAGTTTACTGTACATCAAAAATCTCTCTTCCTTGCATGATTATGGATTTCATATATGGTCAGTGTGTATGTAACTGTACCCTGACTGTTCGGGGTCTTAGGGCTACGTTAGCAAGCCAGTTCACTGCTGTCCTTTCTAATGCCAGGACTCTCCCGGGCAAACATCTGGACCAGATCGCCGAGCAGATTAAGATCCATAACATCAACGCCCTGCTGGTCATCGGGGGATTTGAGGTATGGAACTTTACTTTATTTTTTATTTTTGTGTTTTACCTTGATTTCCCAACATGCATCTTTCTCAACATGGTTTATCTTATCCCAGAAAGAAAGAAAAAAAAGATTGTTCCATGATTTTTTGTGTGTGCCAATATTTTTACTTCTTTAAACTTTTAAAAATAGTTTTTCTGAAAGCTAAAAATAATTGTATCAAAGCAGAAATTCTTGATTAATTTGAAAAGTTAAATTGAATGATCTCCATTGGTCAGCGTAGTTGGACCTGTACTACAGCATTAATAATTCTTCTCTCTCAGTGTTTTACATTCACAGACATGTCTTTAACGTTGTTAATTTGCCTGATTTCATTATGCAACATGTCTCATCGTCTGTAAAACCATATTTTCAGAACACATTTAACTGTTACAGGCTTTCCTTTACCGTCCATATATAGTTATTACTGTAAGGCCAAGCTGTGAATCCAAAGCCTTTTGATGATTGATTTCAAAACTCAAAATCAAAAAGATGCCCCAACGATGGGTTTATATTCATCCGTAGAGTGAACCTGGATACTACGTGTGCATGTTGCATTTTGGGCCGGAGAAATTCCCTCACTAGTTAGAAGGATTTTAGAAAAGAAAGTCCAGCGGTTTGGGCAGCTTGGCCAGAAAATGAACATTGTCTCCCTCCCTGTCTGTGTGTGGAGCTACGTCCTCTGTGTGTCTCACGCCGTTTGTGATTGGCCTGGCTCTCTCCTCTTGGCTTCTCCCACCAGTACAGTCCCCCCAGACCTTTGTGTTGGCCCCTCCCTCCATTGGTGACCAACCTACCTACCTAACGTCCTATTAAGTGTATGTCTTCGCTACCTGTTCCTGAACACACCCAGACACCAGACACTGCTACACACATTACAGTTCAGCGCAGTTCTAGGGGGATTTGGGGTCTTTTGTGTCAAAGATGTTAGGATAGCTAAGTCCTCATGTCCCTGTCAAGACCTTGGCGTTAGGTTGCTTCATTTTTTCATCCCATTCCCGCTGTCTGTAAATCCTCAACAACAATAAGATGCTGACTCTCACTGCTGCAGGCCTACGTGGGATTACTGGAGCTGTCGGCTGCACGGGACAGATATAATGAGCTGTGTGTGCCCATGGTTATGGTCCCCGCCACCGTCTCCAACAATATACCCGGGTCAGACCTCAGCATTGGCTCAGACACCGCTCTGAATGCCATTACTGACGTAAGTGTGGCTGGCTCAGAGTGTGTGTGTTTGAAGTCAGACCGGACACACACACACATCGTCCAGCCTGCGGGGGTGTGGGGCTTCGCTGATTTACAGCTCGCGTCCAATTATTAACCCACAAAAAAGTCTGGAAATTAATTTGACAAATTAAAGCAAAACTCCAGCAACTTATTGACAAAAAGGATTTTGATAATATCAGCGCTGTAGTGTCAGTGGGCTGTAATATGTTCAACCTGTACAGACCTGACCCCCCTGCTTTAATATAAACACACCCTATCATAGTGTGTGTGTGTGTGTGTCTGTGTGTGTGTGTATAGTGGTACACATTACAAGTATGAAAACAGAAAGTCAAACACAATACAGACTGGCAACATATGCTCAGACAAATATGCTAAAGGATATGAATGGCTGAAGCACACACAGTGTTTTTTAATCTTGAAATCGCGCGTTATCCAGCTGATTCCTGAGGTAGGTGTTGCAGCCACAGACAGGCCCTACAGCAGCAGAAACCCACTCACTTTACCACAGCAGCTGCTGGGATCCAGCAAATAGACTCCTCCAGCAGTAGTACTGGTTGTTGTTGGAGGCGAGCTAGTCAGCGGAGGTCCCAGGTAAGTGCTGGGCATGCAGTGATATGGTGTGGCATGTTTTGGGGTGTGTGGCCCTGCTGTGTTTGTTTGGCAAGCAGAAGTTTGTCGAACTTGCTTTCTGAAGTCCACTTCTGGACAGTGACAGGGTAAAATGGTCCAGCCTAAGTCTGCATGCTGTGTAGGCTTGTCTAAGTCCAGCATGAACGAGTCCAGTGACCAGTCCAGCCCGGCTAGTGTTTTGGACAAGGCCAAGCCATCTGTACACTCTTGTACATAAAAGGAAACAGCCTCTGGAGACCCGACCCATTCTTTATCTCGTTCCGTCAACACCGCAATGTGTCGGCCAGGGTGACCCCCCCGCTACTCCCCCATCCCATCTCCTCCTAGCCAATGGAAAGCCAAAGCCCCCCCCCACCAGCACCTGGAGAGAGCCAGCCAGCAACCACACACACACGTGACAGAGCTGTACTTTATGGTCTTAGTTGAGTTCAGGACCCCCTTTTCTTGTGTCCATCCCGGTGGGGAGGTGCTGATGGTTAGACCTGACAGTATCTCTAAAACAGAAAATTACAAAAAACATTTTTCAGGGCTGGGAAAGCTCCAACAATGGCATTTAGGTTATCTTTCATCAACTCCTTGGAGGTAAAGCTCACCATGTAACCCTGGTTGACCTGGGAGATATAAACCAGCATCGGCTACGCCCAAATGGATCTGGTTCCCACTCAGAGATAAGTTTTTACATCTTTAATAGTTTGCATGTCTTGTGTTAAAACAAGATGTTTGTGAAACAGCTCCTGAAATGAATACTAATAAAATATATACACATTGGACACAGCTTTAGTTACAACCCAAATAATTAGAATATGAAGACCCAAGCCAAGGGAGCCACTGTGCACCAGGAAGCGTTCTGTAAAACACTGACAGCAGCACAGAGATGTAGTGTGTCCCCTGGTGGTCTAACCAT
>NC_048418.1:25715307-25747807 GCF_013103735.1 Etheostoma cragini | reverse complement strand
CTTCACCATTTGATAGAAACTTTGGCACCAAAATTGCTGCGAAAGCCATCCAGTGGGTCACACGGACGCTCAAGGAGTCTTACAAAGGAGGTACACCATGCAGACCGTCCATTAACTCTTGGCTCTTTGTTTTTGTGGACCGATCCGGCTGGGTCCGGGTCGGTGTCTGCGTGACTGGACCCAGCTCGTGTTTGGTTCTAACGGCTGCTGCTTGTCTTGGATGCAGGGCGAGTGTTCGCTAACTCGGAGGACACAGCCTGCCTGTTGGGGATGCGTCGCAGAGCTCTGGTCTTCCAGCCTGTGTCCCGGCTCCGGGACGAGACCGACTTTGTGTAAGAAACATTTTCAGTTGTCCTCCATGTGTACTACAGGCCCTTCATGTGTGTTCACCACTCCAACAACCAGTAAAACCTGGACTACCTTACTGTACATCAGGGCTGCACCATGTGAGGAAAATATGCAATGTGCTGTAATGTGTTGAATATATTGATAATGGGATTACATGCCATAAATAGACAGATATTAAAGTCAGTTCTGCCTATTGAACAAATTAAACATGGAGTATAAAAAGAGTTCTCTACTAACTCAACATTTCTTGGAGTCTTTTCGATGGCGATAAACAAAACGATATATATTGTGCAGCCCTAATGTACATCATAGTTTCTCAAAGGCCCTCAGAAATGTTATGTCATGAAATAGTCATTTAAAAAAATCATAGTAAATGTCTGATGGAAAAATGCCCCCAAAAAGTTTAATATGTCCAAAAAACAGTTATAGTATAGTATGACATAAAAACGTGTGAAAAGTAGTTAATCATAGTAAGTCAAGACAACTTCATTTATATAACAATTCAGCAGCAAGGGAATTCAAAGTGCTTTACAGACATCATTAAAGAGCTAAGAGCTAGAACAGTCATACAAAAAAAGTCAGGATAAAATGTGCTAAAAAAGTCCTGGTCTAATATTTGATAGAGCGATATGTCACAGTGAGGATGTGCAGGGTGAATATGAAGCTGTCATCCTCCTCAGCCACAGGATCCCAAAGGAGCAGTGGTGGCTGAAGCTCCGCCCACTGATGAAAATCCTGGCCAAGTACAAGACTAGCTACGACGTGTCCGACTCGGGCCAGCTGGAACACGTGACCCGGGTCCGACCCAGGGAGACCAACCCCTCGGCGGCCATCTGAACAAAACCACGACGACTGATCCACCGCAAAGAAATTAATATAGAAATGAAAAGATAGTTGGCAATTTAAAAAGTCATATTGTAAGGTAAAACATTGCACTTTTCAAAAGGGATCTTCTATTTTAGATGGATGGTACAATTTAGGAAAAGATTGATCCCCAATCAAAAGGTATTATAGACTTAATATAAATATATAAGCACTCCTTAGCATGCACTGTAATAGTATTGACATTTAAGTCCTGATGAAATGTAGTTCTATCTAAAGACCTTCTAAACCCCCTAGCTGAGCAAACAACCATGCTGAGGTGGGAGATGTAGTTCGTCTTTTTTTTGTCATTTGTATTATTTTCAACAGCACTTTGAGCCCCATAATTAATGTACTCCCCTAAAGCTGCTTCGAAAGAGTTAACATATGTCAGGAGGACCCCCCGCTGTCAATCTAACACCTGTTCACACCTTTAAAACTGCCCATCTTGATGGAAATGTGAACTACAGGTTTAGTGAGCCCAGCTCGTTGTGTGTGTGTGTGTGTGTCCTAGCACCTGCTGTGTGTGTGTGTGTGTGTGTGTGTGTGTGTGTGTGTGCGTGTGCATGTTATTGCCTTAGCTGTCTGTATCCCCCCTGTGCTCTGAATGTGCCATCCCATAGTGGTTTCTGTGAACCGGGTCCTGCTGTTGCTGTAGTTTGTCACTGAAGGGGAGAATGTGAATGAAACGTGTATGCAACATTAATGTTATGTGCTGGCAGTCGTGTGTCCTCTGACTAATAAAACATTTATCGTGTGGAAAGTTATGAATGGTGTTGTCAACGAGAATTCTTGATGAAGAAAAGAGACTGAATCTGTCCACATTTCAAAAGAGGATTTCCTTACTTTGAGTGGGATGTACCAATGTTTAGTGCTGCTCACAGCTTTGAAAGTGTTTTAAAGTAAAGAGGAGACGTTATGGGCTGCTGCTTTCCTGCCGTTAGTCCCGGAGCTTGATACCACTCTGACGGCAGCAGGAGCCTGGCTCAGCACTAAGACCTGAAACAGGGCTATCAGAGCTGTCCAGAGGTAACGCGGTCCCCCTCCTAACCCTCCAGCTGTGTGGCGTTGTGCGTCTACTGGAGGTTATATGGCGGACTATCTAAAATATGTATTTCCCATGCAGACATCATGGTGGTATCAATCTTATTTACAAATTCTTCTTCCTATCTTAATTACTCTGGATAATTCAGACGTCTTCAGATTCTAAGAGAGTTCTACATGACAGAAATGTTACGTTGCATTAAATCTAATATGACCTATGACCTTTGCACTGGCGATTCTTGTTACTTCCCCCTTTACGTTCCTACATTCTATCATTCCTGTTGGGTTAAAAAAAAAAAGGTTTGCATTGAAGATGGTATTTCACATATTATTCTGTTTTCTGAATCATCTGAAAGTTAAATGAATTTAGCACAGAGCAACCAAATAATCTATTATTCAGCAGAGAAACACAACCACCCGATTAAAATATTCTAAAATAAAGAGCTGACTCAGATTCTGTTTAACTAATAGTACACTGTAATGCAATAATCCCATTCATTAATATGTACATATCAGGATATATAAATAGAAAAGTAATAATCTGAAGACTTAGATTACGACTACAACACTAAGCAGTTTTCAGTACATAGTACATCTTGCCACCGTAGCGCATCAGAAGTCCACCTTCTGATTATTATTATTATTATTATTATCGGATTATTTTACAATCCATGAGGGATCCTTCTTAATGGTTTGGTTCTCTGGGCCCAGGATGGCAACACCACACGTCCTCTGACCTACGCCCAGGTATCTGCAGGGAAACAACACCAAGGACACACACTTATCTCTGTTACATGCACAGCTGTCAGTTCTTTATTTTCTCTCTATTTAAGACCTATTTAAGGTTTTACCTTTCGGCCACTTCCACCAGGTCTTTGTGACTGACAGCGAAGAGTCTCTCTCTGTGGTTCTGCAGCATCTCATCGGTGACTCCACTGAGGAAGCGACCCATCCCTGCAGAGCAAAGACATGGGGAACAAACTAGTGGCAGGCCTGGAAGCAGCAGGACCCGAACCGCTAAATCCAAAAACCCAAATACCAGCCCAACAGCCAGAAACCCAGTGACATGAAGCATAAGAACTGGGAAACTAAATCCGAGTTATAACCACATTTAAGATGTTTCTAACCTGTACTCATGTATTACATTTGTGTACCGTACTTATAATCAACATAAGACCCTTTGGTGGATTATGGAAGGTTTTTAATCTTAAATGTAATCATTACGTAAGAAGATTGAATAATGTAAATTAAGGTGAACTTCATTCACAGTGGGAGTGTCACCTTTGCTTGAGGGGGCCACAGGTGAGTCAACAGCTGAGAAGACTGACAGTTTGGCTTCATCGATGTCCTGCTGGCTGAACTGTCCCGACTTGGCCCAGTCCACACCTTTATGAAATGCAGACAAGGTCTGCACCGAGTTGGGGTCCCTGAGAGACGGATGAGACAAACGGGACAATATCAACAAGCTCCGTCAGTTCTAGGGACCACGGTTTGATCCTTTGATTAAAAGTTTCCTTCTAGAGGAAGAGGAACCCTAAATGATATAGTAAATGTAAAGATATTAATCTGTAGTCCTCTAAGCTATAGCTTATATATTCGTGCAATGTGCATTGCAACACGTGTCCAGTGTGCTGAGCAGCTGCCCACCTGTATGAGTAGAAGGAGAAAAGACCTCCTCCCATCTTGGCCCCGCCCCCGTAGGCTCCCCCCTTCTCCCGGATCTCTCCATGGAGAAATTTGGCGGTCATCATCCTCGCCAAGATGCACAAACTGACAAAAAGAGAAAATAAAGGTATCAGACCGTGTAGGAGACCCACTTGCAGTACTCATTGAGTGTGACGCCAGCTGGGGGCTTCCTGCCGCTGGTCTTGGCGTGTGCTGCAGGAGTTACCTGGCGTAGTCCTCGTGGGAGAACGCCACCGCCCGGATACTCTCGCTGACAAAGTTGACAGGGAAGGGCAGCTGGAAGAAGGTTTTCATCTGACATGGCTGGAAGTTTACCTCCTGAAAAGTAGAAACAAAACCCACACTGCTTAATCAAAGTCAAGTCAACAGAATACTTCTCAAAAATCCTGTTGCTTCAAAGATTTCTTTTTTGCTTTCATGTTAGTCATTTCTCCCCCACTCCTTTAATTATAATGTTCTGTTTTTGGTGGTTATTCAAACTATAAACTCAACAAGGCAGCAACATTTACAGAGGACAAACAAATGATGTGATGGCGATGACGACGTGAACTTACAGAGATGAGCTTCCTACTCAGTCGGGGGTCACCCAGGGGCTCGATTGGCCTCTGGGATGAAGGAAAACAAGAACATCAAAGGAAGTTCAATATTGTTTTTATGACTTCAGTTGCCTGATTCATGCCTGTTGTTGATCACCTACCACAATAATATTACTTCTGACAGGTTTGCGTTCCTTTCTGTTATCAGCGACTTCCTTCATAAAACTCTCCAACTGTGCTGCTGTGTCCGACATTTTCTGCGGAGTGGTGTTCACTGCACACCTATAAAGGAACAGACATTTAATTAGAAGCAAAAGAAGTATGCCAAGTAGATGATATACAGTACATATTTCATGAAATCATGAACAGCAAAAAACTTGAGACTGGAGAGGCTGGAATGATACAGCGCTGATCCTGAAGGGATCAGAACCAATGACGTAGCAGGTGCAGCGGGACATGAACCCACCTCATGGTGTCAGGGTTGAGAAGGTGTTTTTTGATCCTGGGTAGTGTTCGAATGACGTGGCTGAGGTCTGACATCTCAGCTATCCTCTTCATAAACTTCACCTGATGTTTAAATAACCACACACAAAACAGCTGTTTCACAAACTGTTGAAACAGGTGGAAAAAACTAAGAGTATGTGTAACATCAGAAAAAAACTTTATACGTATCAAATGAAACCTTTAACAACTTAGTGTGTTACTTTTAATAACAAGTTACTTAAAAAGTATACATTTTGATAACAGAACATATCATCACATTATGACTCAACTGAACTGGTCTAACTAGGCGTGTTATGTCATAGCGCTGTAAAAGGTACCAGTCAGGTTGTTCCAGTTCTGGCAGACCCCCACACGTTATGTTAGTTAGGTCAGGCTGAGAAGGAGAGACTAGGTGGAGTCAGGCTGAGGAGGAGAGACTAGGTGGAGTCAGGCTGAGGAGGAGAGACTAGGGGGAGTCAGGCTGAGGAGGAGAGACTAGGGGGAGTCGGGCTGAGGAGCAGAGACTAGGTGGAGGAGGAGAGACTAGGTGGAGTCAGACTGAAGTAATTTAGATAGATCCGCATTCACGGCTTTCTTTAAATTGCTCATATTATGCTCACTACAAGCCAGTCAGGAGCAGAGTATGAGGGCCCTGACAGTACCTAGGTAAGGACTACTAGCCAGTCAGGAGCAGAGTATGAGGGCCCTGACAGTACCTAGGTAAGGACTACTAGCCAGTCAGAAGCAGAGTATGAGGCCCTGACAGTACCTAGGTAAGGACTACTAGCCAGTCAGAAGCAGAGTATGAGGGTCCTGACAGTACCTAGGTAAGGACTACTAGCCAGTCAGAAGCACAGTATGAGGGCGCGCCACACTAGCAGTTTTTTTAACAAGGAGTTTTCAAACACCAATACAACAGTAACAATGACTGTCACATGAATAATTATAAAAATAATGGTCACAAAATTCCAACAGTTATTTACTGAACAGCAATAGGTACCTGTTGTATTTTAACGCAGGCTGACAACAATAAGGTAAAACCACTGCTAAATGAACAAAAAAGGCTCCAGGATTACTAAATCTTGCCTGTTAAAAAGAAAACTATAATGCAGTGCACAGTAAAGCTAAACGGTGGCAGCCAAGGCCAATCCACTTTACACAAACAGCACATGTCTCTATTGAAAACAAGCAGTCATTGAAGCATGTTAAATTTGAAATTGTAAGATTTTTTAAATGTAATAACTCTGGGATAATTCTTCCTTTAGGATCTCTGTGGGCACAGGAGGATTTTAAGTTGTGTGATTGCTGTTAAGGAGAATAATAAAGAACAGCTTTAGTGAATTCTTTCTCGGACATGGTCATAATTTAAAATCAACGCATATTGCATAAGGTGATATATTTGGTGTGGTGAGGTTATAGGAAATACCCGGCCCTACTTTGAGCATTTCCTTGTTGCTGAAACACACAAGGTCAGTATGATCTCAGTTTGAGAAGGACCATTATTACTCAGTACCTGTTCCATCCCATGGAAAATCTCCTGCAGGTCTCCTGCTGGAGTCAGGTGTCGGCCTGCACGGGTCATGGCGTACATGTGACCAGAGTAAGAGATCCCATTGGCCAACTCTTGCGCTGACATCATCACCAGTACTCTCAGGCGCTCCTCGTCATCAAAGTGGGGGCTAGAAGAAAACCATTGCTGAGGTTAAGGCCACAGTCTCTCCGCATCCAGCTCACTGGTATCAGCATGGTTGACTATTGAACTTGTGTGTGTGTGTGTGTGTCAGCTCTGGTTGCTGGTGATATGGAGTTGTTAGGGGACGTACCTGTTGAATATGTCTCTCCACAGCTGAAACATGTGAGGAAGGTTCCTCTCCAGGCAGGAGGAGGACAGGAGGACACCCTGAAACAGAGAGCACCAAGCCAATGTTTTGAGCCTTTTGCTTTTAGCCTGGAAACCTGAACAATCTTCCAGCTCATGTTTCACTTGCTCTGGCAGATAAGTCTGGCCCTCTCCCATTCAAACAGATTTCCGGTTACATTTTTACTTTAACCCGTTCATCTGGCATGATTTTAAAACAATGACAGACAGAGGAGCGTCAGGCTTGACCGTAGTTACTGGACGTAACTGGCCTTCTCAGTCGAGCACAACACACCAGGCTCAGAAACTGTTAACTAGTAGGTGCTGATCAAAAACAAATCCAGATTCTGTTACTAGCACCAACCGAATTGCCTCTAAAAGTATCAAAAAATAACTCGCATTCAGTACCCAAATTTAATACCCAAGGAGTCAATCTCCTCAGCTCCAGGGGGCCAATAAACATGCAGCTTGCTTCTACCAAGATCTAATAATGTTTGTGATTGGCTGTGTAACTTAACATGGTGTCACAGAGACACCTAAGAAAAACTCTACATGGTAGGAGCGGAAAAATAAGTTAAATTATAAATGGCTTAATGTGTAATGTGTCATTTCTTTTTGTTTTTAAATAATTGGTACAGGAAAAAGTATCATATAGGAAACGGTATTGAAGTCTCAGTATTGGTATCAGTGCCTGTGTTGAAAGCCCTATTTTTAGTTTTTTGTATAGCTGTAGTGTGAAAAACGTTTCCAGCAGTCTATGCAGTGTTTCCTTTAGGATTTTATTTAAAAGTGGGGGCAGGTCTGTCTGAACATCAATAAATTGTCATTTATGTTGACTATATGGTAATGTAACGGACCGGCCCTACAGTTCGGCACATTTGCACATTCCGTCTGAGACCCGTATGTACAATACGTGCTTCATTAACAAAAGACACAAAATACAACAAGATAAAGAATATATGTAGTTATTTGAACATGTGCTCCTAAATAAATCTTACAGTTTGCACAAATATATTTTTAGTCGCAAATGCGAGTGAAATGCTCACATTGCTGACCCCTGAAAGGCCGGAGCTTATCACAGCATAAACCGGGCTGGAGTGATCTTATCACAGCATAAACCGGGCTGGAGTGATCTTATCACAGCATAAACTGGGCTGGAGTGATCTTATCACAGCATAAACTGGGCTGGAGTGATCTTATCACAGCATAAACTGGGCTGGAGTGATCTTATCACAGCATAAACCGGGCTGGACTCAGGGAGTAGAGATGCACCAATTCTAGGCCGATTTGGATTCTTCATTGAGTTTGACCTGCAGATTCCAATTCTTTTTTTCTGAGCACTTTTTCTGGCACACGCAAACATTTATTTTCCGTCATTTTTTTAATAGAACATTTTACGTTACATGTTTTACAAGATATTTCAAAGGATTGATAAATGGGAAATATATAGATTATTTCTGGTGTGGGAAATTCAAACACATCTACAGTGCAATATCCAATATCCAACTAAGAATAAGTGACATATTTAGCAAAGTAAACTGCTGTATAAAAACAGGTGATGTTGATTTGATATGCCGATTGTTGAACGCCCATACTCACGTTGGTATTTAATGTGCATTATTTACATGCTACAGTAGTTATACTGCCTTAATATAATGTAATTAATAGTGGATGTATTGTTATTATTTGCTAGCCTTTATATAATGTCTTTGCCCTGTGTATGGTAGCCAATGTTATTTATTTACAGCATTTGCCTAAAATCTGCATATGTTAGACTATGTCATGGCCGGTCATGTGAAAATCGGCCAGTTCCGGTCACCGGACGGTCAATCTGTGCTAGCAGGGAGCCAAATGGACTGATGGATAGGTTTGCACATTTACAGGCTTCTGATTTGGATGTGTGTGGGTTGCAGAAGGACACAGATATGTATTCACACAGAGGCACTATAGATGGAAATCAAAGCAACCCTTTACACTTGCTTTGCTTTAGTGCATCGTTTCAGACACAGATACACTGAGCTGGCACTAACCTGCTCATACATGTCCAGCTGGGTGGAGTCAGGGGTGACCTGGGTGGAGACAGACATGCCCCCTGTCCTCAGCTCCATCTGCTGGGCCTGTTGCCTGTAGTCCAGAGCTCCACAGCCCATTCTTATTACACCAACAAAAACACACACAGTCTTTAAAATGTGCTTTGCAAGTTTGGAAGCATGTAGTCTTACAAAAAAACACTAATAAAGCCTATCTTTCTCAATCTCAAATTTAAGTTACATTACACAGACTGCACAGATCATCAATAAAATCCTGATGTATTTATTAAAAGAAATGTGTTTAACTGAATTAATCTCAGCATTGTGCTTCTTAAAAACAAGATACAGTCAGTGAACATGTACTGTATGCACAAAACAAAACAAATGAAAAATAAGAGCCATTTTTAACCTCTTCTTCTTGTTCTGGGCTGACAGATGAACTCACTTAGTAATGACACTGCAGAAGAGCGGGACATAGAGCCTGAGGTCCTCTGGCAGGGTGTTGAGACTGCACACGGCTCTGAAGTAAACCAAGCAGTTGGTGGGCTGCTCACAGTACTGAACTGGTACACCGCCTGTGGAGATTAGGAGAGGACAGCCCTGGAGAGTTTTACCACACACTCTGGACTTGGGTGAAGATGGCAAAATACCATGTTACAATTGCAGATGTAATATGGACTGTAACATGGGGAACATTGTACTGTACCTGCTGTGCTGATTTGAACAGGAGTGATGGGTATCGTGGGCTCAATATCAGACACTTTGAGTGCAGGCAGACAGGAGGCATCCTGGGTTTTACTCTGAGTAGCCAGCAGCTCTAGACCTTTCCAAGAAAAAAAAACACCACTGTGAAATCTAGCAGACACTTGAATAGGAAGTCACAGCAGTTTAATCACATTCATTATAATTGATATCGTAATCATAGAAAGAAACAGCTTGTCATGGTTCCTGAGAACTAGATCCCTGAAGAAGGCCAACTCCTTGCTCACCATGACCGAACCTGGCCAATGACTCAACATGTTCTGTGTAATACGTTGGGCCCTATCATGCACCCGGCGCTGCGCAAAGCCCGACGCAAAGGTCTTTGCTAGATTAAGACCGACGCAGTTGTTCATTTCTCATCCAGCACCCATTTCTTTTAAAAAGAAAATGCATCTGCGCCCATCTTTGCGCCCATGGGTGTGCTGGTCTTACAGGGAGGTGTGTCCAGGTGCATTCTGGGAGTATTGCTATCTTGGGGTAGCAGAAAGGGATTTCACCATTGACCAACCAAAACCTGGTCTAAAAGTAGATAAGGCAGCATTTCATTGTTATTTTCACAGCACATTAGTCAAATGCTCCTAGGCTTGTGCACAGATTATGCTTGCTTGACACACACACACGCACACGCACACGCACACGGGGGGGGGGGGGGGGGGGGGGGGGGGGGGGGGGGGGGGGGGGGGGGGGGCGCAGCATGCACACAGCACTTTACGCCGTGAACTTAGATCGTTGAAATAGGACACTTTCTGTGTATATACACAACACAACACAACACAGTATCAATTTTACCCAGTAAGTGTGTTTACTGGTTAGTGTGTTTGAATTTATTTTGCTTTGCTTTACTATTACATATATAAGATATGTTTGAAATCCCCTTTGGGTAGAAAGAGGGTATGAGTGTAATTACTAAGTTTGTGTAGAGCGTCTTACCAAGCAGCCAGATTCCTAATGTTAAAGTAAGAGAATGTTTAACAGTGACAAAGTATTGGTGTTAATTGATTGGGACCTTGTGAACTAACCTTCTAGCAAAGGAATCCACAAACACATCATGGTTACCTTTCTTATAGATCTCTTTTCGGTCACTGTGAGACAGAGCCTGGATCTTTTTCTGGAGCTTCTCCTCCTCAGCCTGGGCCTGTTTCTCCAGGTACGCTTCATCTGGGCTCATGGACAGAGTCAGTCTGTGTGTGTTCTCCTGGGGGGGGGGGGGGGGGGGGGGGGGGGGACGACGACAGAAAACAGAAATACATCCTGGAAAGTTCAACTAGAGAACGTGAGGCGAGGCCACTGGCAACAGCAAGTATCTGGGCCAGTGTGCTGAACTTGGAACTTGGCTGAGGAAGCTGACCTTTGACCTTTCCTAACAAGGATGCTGGGATGTTTCCTGATAAATACAACTAGAAAATAAAGTTAAATTGTATTTCATGATAGAAAAGAATTCCATTTATTACAGTTCCAGCCCCCCACCCTACTTTTATTCTTCAACTTGCCACTATCCTGGAGAGATCCAAACACGTTTAATTCACCTTGAAGTAGTGTCTAACTTTCTCCTGCAGGAAGGAAGGGTTTTCATTCAGTGACTGCCTGAACTTTGCAACGCAATCGCTGATCTGCAGCAGCTCCACCGGGTCGCCATCATGGTTCCACGACGATGCAATGTACTAGAGACACAGACAAAATGTCAGGGGTGAGGAAACCAAAAACAGTAGCTCTGAGGAAAAAAAACTGTTTAGTATCTTGTTTTACACATGCTTCCTCTTATTTCACAGATGAAATACAAAGCATGATTTATACTTCATAAATCAAGTGGACAAACTGTCCACTGATGCCCTTAAATCATTTATTTTAAATAATAACTGTTGACATATTGGTCTTGAATTACAGCAATAACACATTTATTTTTTATTTTTTATAGCGCTGTTCTAGACCCTCAAAGATGTTTTACAGTTCTGGTTACATACAGACTAAACAGACGAGGTATGGAGACAAGGTTACTTGACAGACCGTAACACAGCAAATAAACTGCTGTGGTCACAAGAAGGTCTCCCAGGACAATAACTGTGGACATGTTTACATCCTTTGTATTTGTATAGATGTAAACAGAAGAACAGGGTATACAAATAGAAATGCAAGGCAAAAAGAACACCATCTAACATCCTTAGTGCTGCTTCCAGACCTGACACATGGAGGTTTCTAAGTACATGTAGTGCCCTTGTGGTTGTGGAAACAAAATGAAGGTTCCAGGTTCCAGATGAACAGCAGGGAACTCACCGAGGCCAGAGACAGGCCAAAGTTTGTGGACTGGTGTTTAATCTGGATCTCAAGCTTATGGAGGAGAGCCTCGATTCTTTCCTCCTCAAAGCCTTTCCTGTGAACAAGGAGAAGTGATTCAGTTTCATCTTACAGACTGTTGACATCTTCCATGATCCTTCCTATTAGCTCATTTACCAACATACTATTTGCTTATTTTCCAGTGCAAATGTGAATAACAGACGGTGAACAGAGACGGCATGACATATGAAGCTTTTGTAATGAGCAGATGAGCTTTTATCAAGTCTGTTTTATCAAATATTTGATGGCCGTTTTAAAACAAGTTACAACTTAGAGCAGAAATGTCAAATAAATGATGCCATCATTAACACTGAGCTGCACTCCTCACACAAAGCAGTGCAAATTTGATATCAAGCCATGAAAGAAAAACCATGGCACCGATATGATCGTTGTCCTTACTCTATAATGTCCTCGATGGTGTGGCTGATGATTTGTTTCACCCTCTCGGTGTCCTCCTCAGCCATTCCCTGCAGTCCGATGCTGAACGACGCCTCTTTGGTGCTGCCATCATAACTGCACAGGAAATTTCAACACGCTCAAGAATGAAAGCATGGCCAAATGGCACTGCGTCAAGGTGTCAAATACTTAAGGTGATGGGTTTTATCCCACAGATCCTGTAACGGATCAAACTTAGTATAACAGGTTTGCCGTTATCCCAAAGCATGTACACACCCTACGACAGAAGAGAAGTCGGTTCCTATCTTGGGTTCAATAAGAGCCTTGTAGAAGGGAGAGTTTGGTCCAGAGATCATTAGAGATGACAGCAGGCTGAGAGTGAATCCTTCAAACGTGTCAGTGATGCTGCACAGAGAACCACAATAAGGGATCAGATGTCACTGAATAACTAACTGCATGGCATTTCCCCCTCTCTCCCCCCTTTCTTGACTTCAGCTGTCCTATAAAAATAAAGGCCTACAATACCTCCAAAAAGTTTTATGATATATTGAGAAAGAGTGAAAAGTTCTAAAGATGACAATACAAGCTGCTGAAAACCAGGGCCAAACAAAAAGATCAGCAGAAACAGAGGATGCAGTATCTGTAGCTTTAGACTCTCATAAATGTCCTCCTGCTAAAATGACTTAAAGTACAAATGTCTGCAGGAAAACAGAGAGGGAGATGATGTGATCTTACTCTCCCAGCAGGTAGCTCACACACAGCGTGTTCTGCCTGGCTGGATCTGGAGCCATAGCATCGGGGCTGCAGGTTACATGCTCTTCTCTCTGGGAAACCAACGGGAATCACAGTGACATCACACAGACTATTCAATGCAAACAAAACAACGGATGCATGCAAGTGATAATTAAATACATGAATTTGGATAATTCTATTGTTAAAGTACTTTTGTTACCTCTAATACCATTTCAGCCTTACTGTATGTTCCAATAAGATGTCGGCGTTATGAACTTACAGGGCTGCTCCAGTGCGGCTGGGAGGGGACCTCTGTGTTTGGGTGGATGCGTTGAAACCTGGACAGAGCCTCCTCCTCAATCTGCTTCAGATGCTGCTCCAAAGGCAAATCTCCATAGGTGAAGAACCTGACGAACGTAATGAAGACTTACGCATAACACACACACACACACACTAGCACTGCAGCTAGCATGCATAAGGCTGCAGCAGGGAATTGTTCTAAACAACGAATAATACCAGACTGAGTAAGCTACGGGAGTACAACAAAACAGTTTTCTGTTCTCGTGTGTCCCCGTCTACCTAGCATTGCTGGGGTGGTAATGTGTGGCGTGGAACTGTTTGAGCTGCTCCCAGGTGAGGTCGGGGATGGCTAGAGGCTCCCCCCCTGACACCACAGAGTAGGTGTGGTCTGGAAACAGCTTGTTCTGGAGGTGCTGGGCATACACACGCTCATTGTCCGACTGCAAGAATACACACACAAATTATTATTTCAGATTCTGCCAACATGTAAATATATGAAAGCATTACTGATTCCAAGATAAATATTGTCAACATAAAGTGGCAGTGGCTGTTGTCACACAAACGTACATATTCAAACATTCTTTTTGTTTTTAGTGGTTTATCTGGCCCCCTCTCTTTCTATCTGTCCTTGTTATCCTTGTGTAGCCTGCCTTTGTTTCTTCTTGATTGCAGGACATTTTGTTCAAGAAAAGTGCAACTGCACCAAGCAGATGTTTTTCTTTGGATTAACATTTCTGTGTTATATGTTATATGAAATGTTAATGACAGTAAGTGGGAAAGTGTTGACTTACAAAAGCCCCCTTCATTTCATTGAACACCACTCCTTTGAAAACCAGGGGGGAATTGATATCGGTGGGGGTTTCATTCTCCAGCCTCCAGCCCTCCTGCCTGGAAAATCCAGACATACAAAATCAAACTGGGTAATGCTGATTTCCTCTGTTCCAGATCTGGTACAGCCCTGCCAAATGATATGGTCTGTTTTGGTCTACTGTTGGACAATACAGGGAGGAACTGACTGTTCAGACACATTAACAACTAGGCATGTGTAACTTTGGCCACCGTTTTGTTATAATGCCATCACGCTTTTTATAAAACAAAAGTGAGCCGTTTTAGCACTGTAACATGTATAACTGTGGAGCAATAGTCAAAAACTCACCAGAAATCCTGCTCTCGTAAACAAGGGAAGAAAACTGCATCTAGATAGACTGACAGAAGATTCTGGAAATCCTTCCCATTTTGGGTGGAGAACGGATACATGGTGTAGTCACTGGCTGTTCACGGGAAAGGAAGCAAACAAACAACCCTTGCAAAAAGCTCTTCCCCCATAGAAAAATCAACCAACCATCAGGTGAAAGTTCTTTCACTTTCTTTTGAGGCTGATGACTAAAATAATGACAGTAGCTTTTTATTCAAGCCATCAAGTTTTGGTGCATGTAAACACTCACTCATTTTCAATACTATAACCTCTAATATGCATGTCCAAATATAGTATGTATATATCATATATTCCAGCCTCTAAATACTATTAGATCAGCTGGGACAGTCAAGCAAGTCCATTGCAATAATGTGAAAAGCTCAGGTAAACTAAAATCCTAGATTAGGCCCACATACATACATTAAACCTGGAAAAGGCCTTAGCCACTGATTCATTTTCTATTCTTGATATTCATGTTAACACAAGCACACTTTTCCCCCCCCAACACATTTAATTCCATACCTGTGAAAGCGTTCATAAAGGTGGACAGGGACCTGTTAAGCATCTTGAAGAAAGGGTCTCTGCAGGGATACTTCTCTGATCCACAAAGCACCGTGTGCTCCAGGATGTGCGGGACCCCCGTGCTGTCCATGGGAGTCGTTCTGAACTGGACACTGAAAATACAGGAACAAGTATAAGAGGCAACTGATTTATTTCCTAAGCTGGGGGAAAAAGATGCTGCTGTATAGACAAACACTTCTTAAAGAAGAAAGAAAGTTCTAATCTGTTGTCGAACATTATTTTATCAATAGGTAGAAGTGGTGAAACGCATTTCAACCGACCTGAAGAGGTTATTGGAGTCATCTCTGGCTGCATGGAGGTGCTGAGCTCCAGTTGTATCATGTGTTAACTTCACTGCTGTGAGAAACAAGTCAGGGACCACTACAACCTGGGGGGGGGGCAGAATCAGCAGCAGACAGGTCTTATCTCAGCCACTGAATAAAACCACGTTTGGTACAAGAAGGCCAATGCATTAACACCTCGGCCCAGTGTCCGTACATTACTTTTTAACCCCAAAATAGTTTACCTCTCTGACTGTGAAGCCGTGGATTTTCTGTCCTGGTTGGTACTGACTGGCCCTCTCTTTTGCTGAAGTGCTCTTTAGCTTCCACGTGTGCTGCTGTCCATTGAAACTGGGAAAAGAAAATAGTTAATAGTACAAAGAATAATTCACTCCATGTTTGCACAAACTAAATCTAATCTCATGTCTCCCTATTTTATTGCATTGAGTATCTTGTGTATTGGCTGACACATCCCCACAGCACGGCACAGCTTAACTAGGATGCTAAAGCTTTGGTTAGAAGTTTCCTCTATTGCTAAATACATATCTGTGCAAAACATACTGCGGCCACACAACTTCCATGTGGACCTTCGGTTTTAAAGAGGAGAAAATAACCACTGTTAGAGTAGAAAAGAAGAATTGCAAATGACCAAGCCTTGTGTTGGTATCGGTATTTCCAGAGTGTGCATGCCTTTCAGCCTCAGACCATGGGCAAATACTGTTACTCTACTACACATATATACAAATACTCCATACTCCTACAGGCCACAGCAGGATCACTTCACAACATGGTGCAACACCAATGTAGGCTCGTGTGAAACTGCAATATACTCAGCTAAGCCTAACCCCTCTTCTTACTCTGATATCATTACCCCAAACAATAGTTACTGCCCCCAGCCTACGCTAGGCTGAACCTGCTATAATGTATTAAAGGACCAGTGAATTTAAAACAGATAACTGCATTAGAAACTCTGCTTGCATCAAAGTACCCTTTCATATCACATAAACTCACATATTGTTACAGTCAGTGAACGTTGAAGTCGACAGCACACACAGACACTTTTTAAATGATGAGCAATAACGTGTTTACGGTTTTTTAAAGACTATTGTTGGGGCTTGTCCGCCTTTAACTTTGTCAGGACAGTTATGTGAGAGAGGGGGGAGACAAGCAGGAATAGTTGTCAGTGAATGTTGAAGTCGACAGCACACAGCCATGTTAACACGATGAGCAGTAACGTTATGCTAAGAGTGTTCACGCTAACGTGCTGCTCCGTTAGCTAGCTAGCTTACCTCAGATATCGAAGTTTCTGGAGCACCGCTTTCGTTTGTCTGAACATGGCTTTGTCACTTGTATTCAAGTATGTCTACTTCCAGTTTGTTCGACTTTGAAAACAACTGGCAATTCTAATTAAATTTGGTCAATAATTCCACATTATTTCTGTTGAGCATCGCCGGCACGGTGTCCTCTCATGCCGTGTAGTACAGTTAACACATTGGGTCAGTGGCGGACGTAAATGAGCGTTATACCTGCGCAGACAGCAGATCTGACAGCCAAGTTCTGCTCAGTCGTACCCATCCAACCGCAATGTAACTCTACAAGTACTCCCCGAGCAATTTTCAACACCCGTAAGCGGAACTTCCAACCTACAAACAAGCTTATTTCCGGTTGGTCGAGCTAGAATGAAGAGCAAAAATGATTGGCTCATACGTCGAATCATTAATGTTACCAAACCATGACTGCCACGGGGATATTTTGAAGGGCAAACATCTCGTTAAACATACTTAACAACACTTTATTTCACACCTGAGCTTTTTTTTCAACTTTAAAAGAACGTTAATTCATTTGAAGGATTCCGCCTTTCATTATTTCCTTCAGTTGTAGTTCAGTATGTCGTCCAGCAGATGTCGCTGTAAGACCATGTCTCAACCTCAGACTGCTGACAGTCTCCGGTTAGGTTAGTTACAAAAGTAAGGGAAGTTAAGTTAGAAACTTTTTTCCAGACTCCGCTTTTTTCTAAATATTCCACTGTGGGGTCAAGAAATACGAGAAAACTTGAAAATATTATTAGGATGCATCACATTTACATAGGCTACACTATAGCAGATTCTTAAGAAGAACATTTATTCCCTGGACCCTGGAGATCTGGGACCCCGGGGCGAACCTTTCCCAGTTGGTAAATTAGCCTTGTGCATATTCAAACCCAAACGCTAGCCTACTGCACAAATCCAAGATGTCACTTGCATCTTCCTACACTTTTTTTCCTTGTGGTTGGAAAGTTAAGGAAATTAACAAGAATTAAAAATACCATTCACAGAGTTGGACTAAAGCTCAGTTGCATAAAGTGTGTTTTTGTCCTTTTTAAGTTGCCACGTCATTTGCAGTCAGCATTTCAAGACCAGTTATGTCGTAAGATGTTGCAGCCTTCTTCTTCAACATGCCCAAACCAGTCAGAGGTCTCTGTAATCAAGATGACGCTAAGGTGAATCCCTGCAGAGGAGGAGATGCAGTCTGCTGGCCTTCAGTTCTTCATTGGTCCATTACGCATAGCAAGCATGTGATGTACACTGGGCACATTCCACGACAAGAACAACGCCACAGAGAACTGCACACACATTATAGCGTGGAGCTTCTCCCTCCACGTGCATCGACAGCAGCAGTAGACCTCCTCTTCTCTTCCATTTGAAAAACAGGGTCTTTTGAGGCACCCACGGTCATCCTTGTGTTTCTCCTGACAGCATGCGGGAGATGTTCCAGCAGCGTGAATAGGAGGCCTTGGTGAGGAGGGTTTTGACAGAGCAGGAGCGTCTGCCACTGCATGTTCGTTATCAGGGAAGACCTTGATCATACAGAGCAGGGGGACGGACACGCTTTCAAATGTAAAAACCTAATTACATTCAGAAGGAAAATTTGGATGTGATGTGACATAATTTCGGTGGAACTTAACTTGTTTCAGTGATTTCACATGCTGCTCGTGAGTATCCCTTTTCTTTTATCTTCCATAATTTCACATAATGCTATTTCCATGTGCAAAAAACATATCTTCAAACTACAGGAGGTGAAAAAGCATCTTGCCTCGTTAATTTGATGAGCTCCCATTGAATGTGGATGTTGCAGCAGGACATAAGGGTAGGATGATCAATCAAAAGTTTTAAGTCATATTATGAGATTTCTAAGAAATAAAAACAGTTTTATTCCCTTTTATTTCCCCAGGTTTGGTGAAGCAGGAGCTCCCTGCGTTTTTCCCGGCAGAAGGGCACTGAAATAACAGTCATTTTCTTGTTGTTTTTTTAATATAAAAAGGCTTGTGCAAACACACACACACACACGCACATACACACACACACATTGTTACATAGGATTGTATTGTGGTGGGATTCAATTCAAAAATTAGCAAACAACTTTGAATAAAAGATTTTTCATTTCATGGTGACTTTAAGTTCAACTGAAGGATTACATATGCCTAAACCAAGTTAAATAAACTTTACACCCCTCTGCTCTTAAATCCCTCATTTGAATGAAGTAATAAATACATGGTGACCAAGCTATAAACAACGCTGTTTTAGTGTGTTATATAAAACTATTATTTTATTCTTAGGTGTGACTCCGTGTCAAAACAAATCTTCAAATGAAATGCAAAAATAATGTCCGGAACAAACCTTATAAACTGGGAAATGAATCAGTCTACATCGAGTATTCTGTGTTCTGTGTTGTCAGGGATGTGAGTGACGGCCGTGTTGGTGTGCTCTTTCCTCCAGGTAATCCACAGGATCTCATAACGGTCTGGACTGGCCAGACGCTGGTTCATCCAGACTTAAGCTCATCATCAGTGTCAGAGGGAAAACCAAACCCCGGCTTCTCACCCTCTCCCCTGCTTCTGTCTCTCTGCTACACAGCAGCAGTTTGCTGAGTTTGTTTTATACCTTTATAGTTAAATTTTAATACACTTTGGGTAGAAGCGTCAGCTAAATGAAAGGTAGTTATGTCACGGAAAGTATGGAGGATTCTCCCTCAGCAACCACATATTCTTACTTTTATATACTGTACACTATGGGGCCAAAAGTACGAGGAAAGTCCTGCCCACTGTCTCTGTTAGTCTAATACAAGTCTTAGTTAAGAAAGAAGCCAGGTCCCTAAAGAAATGGTTGGCCAAGTTTGATGATCCAAAACCCTGACCTCACCCTGGATGAGCTGGAACGCTGACTGTGAGTCAGGACTTTTTGGCCCACCTCACTAACCTAATGCTCTTGAGTGATGGGGGCCAGGTTCCTAAATGTGCTCGTAGCAGCAGAGTACTGCCCATGGTTTGTGATAACTATTTCACAATCACATATGGGTGATGCTTTGGGTTTCCATATAGGCATCCAAATCAGTTTTATTGTCATTGACACAATGTGCAGGCACATGTGTAACAAAATGTAGGCCAGCGGGCACATATACACAGTAGATTAAAAAAAATATTGTAAGTGCACTTGCAAAATGGAAATATAAATATACATCATACACATCCACATATGTAACTATAGTATACATGTACACTATAAAAAATATGAACATACAAACACGTGCCAAATGGCACTGTAAACATGATCATATAATTTGTCCATTAAGTTGACACACTCCCCCCTTTAGAGAATACGGCCTCGTACAAAAGCACACACATCTGAGGATCTTCTCATTGGGAATAATAAGTCTCATTGCCTTTATAACTTTACATTTACATGCATGGGTACATGCATTTGGCAGACACTTTTGTCCAAAGCTATATTCGAATGAGATGTAATCCAAGAAGATCAAGGAGAGGCCACCCAAGCTAATTAGCACTAAACACAACATAGGCTGGTGGAAATGTTAATAATTGTGCAGGTATTTGGTCATAAACAAAAGTACTGGACACATTTTGACCAATAGACATTGGAAACAGACTGACTTAAAAAAACATGAATCAATGAATGAACCAATTGCTTGCTGATATAATAGTACATCTCATTGCTTTATTATTGAAGGAATTGAACACTCATTATGTTCCTATCTTTGTTTGACATTAGGAGTACTGCAGTAAACAGATTGGATGCACACGATGCCTCCACAGTCGTACGCGGTGGCATTTTGGCTCGCAGTGGCCAGCCGCCCCTCCGTGTCACAGTGCTGAGGTTTATCACATGTAACGCCCTCGCTGTGCCTTTATCACGCCTCTCACAAAGTGCAAATAAAGGTTGGGTATTTGATAAATTAAATTATTATGGGCTGTTTACTTCAAGCTCAGTCCACTGGGCGAGGGAGAGCCATGCATTCTCCCTCGATCCGGCCTTAACACCAAGGCTTTGTTTGCACCGGGCAGCAGAAGTGAGCTGGGTGGGGAGGTTTGTACAGGAAATCTTGAATTTTACTGAACAGAATGAGCTATAATTTGGAGGTATTGAACAATAACAGCAACAATTTTGTCTCCCTCAAATTGGAGTGATTTGCGTTTTTTCAGACTGTGTTGAAGAATGAAGCCGTTTGTTGCCAGTGTTGTAGTACTACAACACTGAGGCAAGGAAAGGCCAACAAGGAATTACAATGTTCTACATGACGCCTGGTGCCTCTTGGGATGTGTCCTCATCACAGTTACTCATGCAGCTGCTTAGACAGGATGACACATTCTGCATGTGCATGTGTGTCTGGACATATTTTATGATAAGAGGTGTTAAGATCTGTTATGCAGAGTCTAATTAATACCTATATGATATGAATTATTGAGTTGCGTCCAGAGTGCATGTCCCACAGGGCTCTTTGCTTTGCCACTAGTCGATCTGACACGGCTTTGCTCTTTTTGCACAGAAATGTCAATTTCTCCCCAGACCATTTCATTAGTGCACTTTTTGGATGGATAGTTGGCCCTGGGTCTGCACCCCCCATCCCATCCCCTTTCCTCCTCACCTCTGGGGCCAATTATAGCGCTGGAGCTGGAAAATAAATGAAATGTGGTGGCAAAACAGCGTTTACTTCAAAACCTCGCACTTAATTTGAAGATCTCTCTCTGATCTGAAGTTGAATTAGCAGGGTGATATTCTCTTTGATCTCGCAGGTTTTGCATTTGTTGCCAACTTATTGAGTGGAGACTCCAGAGGAACAGTCAGTGCTGAATCTGCGGGTGTGAACACACATACAAATAAAGTGCATGCACAGTGCCAAACACAGAAACACACATAATGCCATCTTTTACTTTCAGACACACACAACGGAATTACACATAGAACACACACATGCGCGCAAACACACGCACACGCACACGCACGCACACACACACACACACACACACACACACACACACACACACACACACAGACACAAACACAAACACACACACACACACACACTCGGACCCTGATGGACAGAGTACGGTAGCCCCTCCAAAACTACTAAAATAAGTACCAAACATAATAATCCTTCAAAAAGAATAGAGTGAACCAAAAATCTATTTCTATTAGCATTTACTCACTCTTCCAGGCTTTAAAGGTTGTACAAAGTTTGTAAAGCAGTTCCACCGCCATGGAGAACAGCTGTAGTCAGCTTGAATTCACACCAGTTCCAATTGATTCCATTGGTGACCCGGTCATGAGCATAAAACGTGTCAACAGAGAAACCTCCTGCAGGGGAATGAAGCGCTGGGCCAGTGATCCTTTTCTCAGTATCCAAACACTCACAGTGTGCCCGCAACATGGCTAGATGCTTCTGGGCCGCAACATCGCCTCAGTATGAATACTGAACCATATCTATAGATCAACAGTGGAGAAGAGGAAACTAGCTGCAGGAGGGGTTTCTATGGACGTTCAATATTAATATTGTCTGTGACTCTGGGGAATCCATTGTAACTGCTGTGTGTCCAAGTTGAGCCTTACAGTTTTGTTTGATTGTTGAACAACAGCGGGCACAACTGGAGTCAGATGTTCAAAACTCTAACTCCAGTCTACACAGCAGCAGGTCATGTAGACCAGACTCTAACTCCAGTCTACACAGCAGCAGGTCATGTAGACCAGACTCTAACTCCAGTCTACACAGCAGCAGGTCATGTAGACCAGACTCTAACTCCAGTCCACACAGCAGCAGTTCATGTAGACCAGACTCTAACTCCAGTCTACACAGCAACAGTTCACGTAGACCAGACTCTAACTCCAGTCTACACAGCAGCAGTTCATGTAGACCAGACTCTAACTCCAGTCTACACAGCAGCAGTTCATGTAGACCAGACTCTAACTCCAGTCTCAGTATCAAAAGCTGCCAGTAAAAGAGCACAGACAGCAATAATAGTTTCTGAGTTTAAAAACAACTTTATTTTGATGGACACTGGTGCTTGAGTTTGCACACACTCCTTACATAAACACTCCCTAGATACACCTATGGTCAGACAGTCCTGGACCTGGTCCTTCCGGAGCATCCGTCCAGTGTTTGACACTAATTCGGACTGATCTTCTGGACGGACTCTTCCCCCTGTACCTCAGACTTAGATGGCTCTCCTGACACAAAGCCTCAGGCTCTGCAGCTTTTGTTTCGGTCTGTAAAATAAAAAACTACATCACACATACTCAAGATAGCCATCTGAGTACTGGTGACAACACATTGTATGTGCACCATGGAAGGGGGGTGCAATGGGTTCAAACCTTCTTGGCTGTGAATCCTCTGGTTCAGGTTTGGATGGTTCAGTATTGAACTGGTTGCTAATAGTCCTTCAGTGAGTGGGTGCGAGGCCAGCGTGCTGGTTTTGAATGGGATTGATTCCCATTCTCATTCCAGAACATCCACAAAAAACAAATCTTGAAATAATGTTAAATTATCTGTTTTTATAATTACAATTAACACCCATGGCAAATATACACAATCTTCACATACAATTCCCTTCTGGCATAATGGAAGGATTTGTGTTAGTGCCATGATTGTGGAGTGAAAATAATAACCACTCGCAGGCGTAGGGAGGCGACCCCCTCGTCCACCGAGGTAAACTCCATGGCAAACCAGGCCACCAAGCGCTCACTGACAAGCCCTCTATCTGGGCCTGGCTCCAAATGGGGGGCCTGGGTTTCCTCCGGGCAGGGTCACTTTATCTCTTCCTCGTTCCCGCATAGGGTTTTTTAACCATTCCTCACCTGAGACAACTTTGCCAAGGGAGACCCTACCAGGAGCACAAAGCTCCAGACAACACAGCCCTCTCCACCACAATAAGGGATGGTTACCGGAGAGGCTACACACAGGACATTTTCTCTGAGGTCTGGGGAATAAGTGAAGGTGCATACCGTGCTCTGTGAGTTCAGTATGTGGGAGGTTTTTCCTGTTTGAGGAGTCTTCCCAGCAGCCTCAGCTATGACCTCTACTGAGGATGGATAAAAACTTCACTGCAGTGAATGTTTAAAGTTAGTTTGCCCTCCACCCACAGCTATATCTCCAATTTCTGCATACGCTTTCAAGCTTGCACTCTCCTGGTCCCTCAGACTCTCTCTCACACACTTACAGTCTATCTCTACATCTGTGTGTGCATGTGTGTCTGTGTGTGTGTGTGCATCCAGTCTGTCTCATTCTCCATATCTGTGTATATTAGATTTAGTCTGATCCCACAGGAGGAGCACGTATATCTTTCCTTTCTACATCAGCTCTAAAAGCAAAGAAGTATCAGGTTTTGAAAGGAACGTATCTAATGTATTTGACCTTTATATTATCAACTATCTAATTCAACTGAATTTCACTCAAATGATATTGGTCATATCCGTTGTTTAAGAATTAGAGGACATTCCTTTTAAAATGAGGCTGTTTTCTTAAGGTTGTGACTCCTATGATTAGGTCATCATTATTATCTCAATCGACAATACGAGGCAAACTAACACAAGGCAGTTGAAATGTATCTTTTCACATGGCCCTCTTTACACAAAAGACTCATTCTAGAAGTGTCATAGCCCAGGAACCTCTGGAGCAGTTTGGGGGTGCCTTGCTCAAGGGCAGCTCAGCAGTGCCCAGGAGACAAACTGGTGGTCAACATACTCTGTCCCCCTGAGTCCTTATGTCTACTCTCAGTTTTGCTTGATATATCTGTGTGCAGAGGCTCCACTTTCGCCTTAGCCCGTAAGTGGCCTAACGATAATACCAGGTTGCCAGGTAACCATAGTCCTCAGAAATCCACAGGAGGTCAGAGCGCCAACACAGAGACAGAGGACGGGGACGGACATCGCTGTAATTACATGCATCCGTGAATATGGACTACCGTATGCGCCACATACATTTCAATTTAATTAATCTCAAAAGTTCCAAAATGTTCCGTGATAACATTTGTTGTTTGGTTTCCCAACAATGTCCGCTCGTTGTAACGAGAAGCAGGATTAACATTTTTAGTTCTCAAAATGCTAGGGAAAGACTGTCGTCTTGGTAACTGTAAAAATGGCCAACAGGAGTTCAGTATTAAACTAAACACACTTCCAGTGTGTAACATCTTTAAAAATATTTTTCTTTTTGTCCTGCTGAAGTTTTCAGTCTTTCATTTTCCTGTTCGATACAGAGCAACAATTTTTAACTGTCACGGTCAAACTCCACATGTGCACACTCTTGGTATGAGTGTTTAGTTTGAACCTCAGATTTGTTCTTCAAAAAAATGAGTTTTTCCGTTTGTTAAATTCAGCCTACATTGTGCACTTGGCAGAATCGTTTCTGAACTGTCGTGCCGATAAAGCCATTGACTTGAATTAAACGGCATGAGACAAGCCCAGATTGATAGGTGTTTGCCAACACAACAGTGTGCTTCCACCTGCTGCAGCCTCGCTGTAACCTTGCTAAATATTACATATCTGCCACTACGTTTCTGTGTCATACTTTTGAAGTTGTGGCACTGAATTTCACATGGTTGAACATTTTTGGCGGATTGTTTTTTCTTTTATTGTTTTGATTCGCCTTTTTCCCAACACAACAATGTCAATTTAGCATGCATCGCTCATCAAAAGCAACCTTGTCTGCCAGCTGCTGAACAGAAACCTTCTCTTTCAGAGCCTGGCTGTTGTCATACATTTAAATTATTCATCCGAATTTTAATAGACAGGAATATGATTATATAGTTTGACAATGGAGAGGAGGGGGCAGAAGGGGGGTGGGGGGGTGAATCCTCCAAAATTCATTTCAAACAGTCATGCATATTTAATAGGCTGGGTGCCAAGACTTTACACAGCAGTATAATCCCAATATGCGGTGAGTCGTTATCGCTGTCATAGGCAATATGCAATAATTCTGCCACTGTGCACCTCTTTAAGACCAAACAGTCTGGTGGTGGTGTCCAAAAACACCTTCCCTCAACCACAAACACACACACACACACACACACACACACACACACACACACACACAGCCCTCCCGGATTCCTTTACTGGTTCACTTTGTACTCGACAGCAACCGGTCATCATGCCATCTCTGCTTTCTGAGGGGTGTAAATGGGTGATGCATCACATCTGATAGTATTTCTATAAACATCTTACAGTGTGTTTTCAACCCTCCCTCCAACCCTCAACAACCCCAGCACTTTGGAGAGAGGTGACAAACAAAGTACAATTGAGGTTTTAATTTATATATTTTTCTTCTAACTCTTCAGTCACTCAATCTCAGGAGAGAATAGAAACAACAGCAAACAGAAAGATTCCCTCTATCTCGATTTTGTTTCTTCCCCAGATTGTAGAAGTGATCAGAAATATGTTGGAGAAAGCCTTCAATAATGAAGTAGTGCTTTTAAAATACAAAGACAGGGTGGGAGACGAGGTGTTGGTGGGGATGCTGAGGAGGGGTGGGGGGGATGATGTAAACCCTCATGGGGCTTTCCCCAATGGGGCCACGAAAAAAAAGAGTGGTTACAGGGAAGAGCAAAAACACACATCGGCTTATTTTGCATTTGCACCTGAAAGAAGAGCGTGTGTGTGTGTGTGCGTGTATGTGTGTGTGTGTGTGTGTGTGTGTGTGTGTGTGTGTGTGTGTGTGTGTGTGTGTGTGTGTGTGTAAGGGAGAGGAGGGAGAGGAGGGGAGGAGGTCATTGTGCTGGTGCTCTCATTGCCGCTCAGCTCATAGATCATTCATTAGCCTTGTTCAGTCAACAGGTAAGACACAGGTTACTGAGTGTACAGAGATTTATGGCTCACACTGTGTCACACCTGCATACATCCAATGCACTAAAGTAATAATAACCAGCAAAACAGACAAAAGGTGTTTCCTACTGTCTGTGTCTGTCATTTGTTGATTTAATGTAATTTATTACTTGGGAAAAGTCACTGATATGAATGGCACCCCATAAGACACCCAATAAGACTTGAGGCTGACACAGTTTCAAATGTGATGGCTGCATGGTCTTCTGTCAAAGGTTGCATTTAAAAGTTGAATAATTCTTTATTTGGCGGTACTGAGAAGCAGCGGAACAAGCTGTAAACACAGTGGAGGAAGGGGGTACACTTGTCTTTTCATTGCGACTTATCATCCAATCATGACAGGGAGGGCGTTTTCCCACTTGTAGTTGGTTTGCTCTGGTACCAATCAGTTGATGAGGTGTAAAGTGGAAGCGATTTCCCCTTGGTTCTGTTGGTTCTGTGGTTCCACGCCGGGAAAAATCCAAGTATACCAAAATGCGTCATTAAAAACCACTTAAGAACGTTCACTCTGCTTATTGGTCAGATATGTCGGTGGCGGGAGCAAGAAAGTAAATATGCACCTTCATGTTCGAACCAGCAGATTTCATTTAAGTAATTCATTTTCCAGTTAAGGTTTCCCGAGTGACATAACCACGTCTGCTCTGCTCACTGAGACTTCACTCTGCTCTGCCCAGCCCGGCCTCACAGAACTCATTACTCTTTACCTGCCCGTTACGTGGTGGTGGCACGGAGTGTGTGAGAAGTCTGTGTTGGCCTCCACGGATGCCAGTGTAAAGTCAATGAGAAGATGACGTAGCATTAGGAGCGACTATGGTAGAGAGTAGAATGAAAGCCCGAAAATCTGCATAAGGAGGTTGGTTGGGGGGGTGAATGGGTCAAACACAGGACTTTCACCCAGGAGACCGGGGATCATGTCCCGCGTGTAATGTTTCCTAAAGTCACTTTCTACATTTCCCTAAACCTAACCGTCCCATTCATCCCGTGTGTCACGACTTTGTAAGCCCCCCCACAACCTTTTCCATACCTTAAGGGGCCAAGTTTATGTCACAGAATTCGGAAGTCTTCCATGTGCCCATCCCAGAATGTTTTGAGATTGCGTTGAGTTGAGGGGCCGTGTTGATTTCACTGAGTTTTGTGAGATCAGGTTGCTCTGCCGGAGTCTGTCTCCAACTTTCACGGCCGCTGGTTTGACCCCAGCGGTGCGAGTGACCGCAGTCTATTTCTGAGAGAGAAACATTGCAAGGTGCTACGGTTAGCCTGTTCTCAACAGATTGCAACGCATGCCTGACAACAGGAGCAGCTCACCGCAGACTCGTGGAGAACATGTAACCCCCTCCCTCTGTGTGTCCGCCGTCTGGAGGTACCCCTCGGCACTTCTGCGGTACTCTGCGTTGTGTTGTGTTAGATGTTGGGGGTGAAGTGCATAGAGAAGGGGGCACGGGGTGCTGGGTTATGTTGTCACAGAAAAGGCTAGTTCCCTTATCGCCTTAACAGAGTACATACAGTTTGTTTTCAGTTAGAAATAAATCCACAAAACCAAAGAATCTAACGTAAAAATAATACACTTTAAAATAAATAGTTCTGCTAAACTAAATTAGAGACAGCACTATAGCTAATAGTAGCCCACCAGCTAGCCACAATAGTTTAACCCCAAACCAATTTGTACACAAGTGAATAAAAACTAGTTTACTTGACCCTACAAACGGTAACCCCACACTAAATAAGCAACATGTGAACAAATGAGCTGAGTGGGTGGTTATCAATATACATACACTTTTATAATATACCCCATGATTAAACTGCTTACCTTAACGGAGTACTGAAACAAACATGGCGAACTACACAGATCAAGTGTTAACTACGGTGTCTCATAAGTAAGAAAAAAGCCAAAATTGCTGTATTGCATTTGTTATAGTAATGCAACAGTGCCGCCTAGTGGCCTACTGAATACATACACATAGTAATTGTTGTTCGAGGTCGGATCGCATTCTCATCACAAACCAACCGCTCCAGAGTTGGACTGAAAGCTGGCGGAGACCATCTCATCAAGGAGGTCTAGGTGCGCTTGTTTGTTGCGCTGTTGGTGCCGATCCGAGGGCGACTGCTGCCTTCTCACCTGCCCATACCAACTGCTCACAAAGGAGGAAAAACAAGTGCAGTTAAACCAAACTAAATGACGCAGGGGTGAAAAGCGCCCCGATTGTCTTCTTTCAAGTCTGAACACTCCAAGGTTTGATCATGCACAAATTGGGATCGGATCAGCTAAACCAAATGGCCTGATAATCAAACGTAGTTCCCCTGTCCTCTTACCCTTCCATAGGAGTTCCTCTCCCGAGGTAGTCAGGGAACACTCTAACAAACTTTTGGCAAATGGTAGAATTGCTCTGCAAGTCCGTCTGGCCAAGAGCCTGATCGTGCCCAATCCAGTTTTTCCAAATCGAGGCACCAATCACAAGCGTTGAGGCAGGCTCTATACGACGACGATAGGGCAGCGACGGCGAAGCGCAGCAACCCGTTGATGCCGCAGCCGCTGCTACGTCCCCCGGATCGTTGGTCTGATTGGTTGAAGGACTATCCAATTGCACCCGGAGGCATTTGAGCCGCGTCCTCTGGGGACGTCCCTTTGGAAATGAGCTGTGAATGAACCCTCCCCAGACCCGCTCTCCGTTACATCTGAGAAGATCCTGGTGTCAACAGGCCACTCCTGAGGGGGAGCAAAGGAAATGGGGCTGGAGCCCAGCTAAGACCCACTGTTGTAGCACTGTGGTCACCGGGGTAGCTGCGTTCCCCTCAACAAAGTCTCGTACCTCCCTGCCACCCTCACAAAAGAAAACCAAGAGGGCCTCCACCAAGTCCCACTTGGGATGCAATTTTAGATTATTACATTTTCACTGGAATGGTACCTTGTACAATTTAATGTAACAAATACAATTCAGTGATTTATTGAGTATTTATTTATTAGCAGCTAACACATGACTATCAGCATCACTGCTAATGAATACACTTTGAAGTTGGGCAGCAAGGTCCATTACAGACTTCCTATCTGCTACAATATAAATTGCCCTGCTGGTTTTACAGTTTGACTCTAATTAACATTCCCATTTACAGCTCTGACATGTCTGACTTTTCTTCCCTTTATAGATTCTGTGGGTCAGGGAAAGCTAGGAGCAGATCACTCACACCACACTTTATATAACAAGGCAGAACATTACCCTTTTCATACTCTACTGAACAAAGTAATGGTGAAATGACAAGTGGTTACCAGCCAAAGTGGTTCAGCCAGAGAATATACTGTACCATCTGTGGTTGTAATATGAGAAAACTGCAAATTCATACTGTACAAATTCAGAAAATAGAGATGATTAAAAACTCTGGAACATGTTTTACTTTTTTTGCCCTCCAAAAAGTCAAATTTGAGGAAGTTCCCTTCTCTTTCAAGTTCAGATGTGTCATTTGGAGATGCAACTGCTCCTGACCATTTCCAAATGCTGCAGAGTCTGAACAAGCCCCCTGTAACCTGTTGGAGAGCCAGCGTCCAGCAGCCACCTGCTTCCCATGAGCCTCTGGTGGGCTGTTGGCCTCCATTCATAAACGTTGGGGAAATTACACATGTTGGCTCTGACCTGGACAGACATCTAATGGGCAGCACGCATAGTTAACCCGGAGACTGTTTATTAGCCCCAACGGCTCTGTGTGCCTTGAAGAGGTGCGTGGGGAATTTCTGTATGTGTGTGACAGAGAGAGGTGTGTGTGTGTGTGTGTGTGTGTGTGTGTGGTAAGGGAGTAATCTGAAGTGTGCATGTGTGCTTCAGAGTAAGAAAGAAAGCAGGAGGCATGTATTGTGGAGCGATTTGAGTGTTAGACCAGGAAAAAGAGGACTGTAATTGGGGACATTTTTGCGAAATAAGGACAATTTTGGTAAGTGGGATCTGTTATATTAGTGGGGACATTTTTGATATGAGAACATGAAGTAAAATAATATCTTTTTCTTTTATCTATAAATTCTCTGCATGTCGATCGTGTCCCATCATGACCACACTTACCAACACAAACTGTACTGAAATATTGCTGTAATACTGATCTATTGACTACTGTACTGTTTTCATTTAAAGGTGCAATATGTCATACACATATATTATATTATATTTAATAAAAGAAATTACCAAAATGCGTCATCAGATATGAAGGAAACATGCTAAGTGGAAATATCATCTTTTCTGACAACGCTAATACCAGGATTTTCTCCTTTAATTGGAATTTCCGTTCCATGACAGAATGTCTGTCTGTGTTGGTCTCAACCGCCCCGTTTGATCGCCAGGCCGGGTTGCCAGATCTAGACCTGTAAACACATAAACCCAGCGCACCTACAACTGTAACGTTAGTACAGTCATGATTCCCACTTTCTTACAAACTGGCATTCAACCATAATGTTTAATGTACTGACTGTACACACCGTACACACTGGAAGTAGTAGGTTAGTAGGCTAAGGACAAGCTCCCCTCTGCCGAAATCGTTCCTCCGCATCTTTCAGCAGACAAACTGTGACTGTGCTCTGGGTACAGATGGCCGTGACGTCGTGGTCTTTGTAGCGGCTGCTGCAGTGATGTTAAGCCCAGAAAAGGTGGCTGTCAGTCGGGCACAAAGTACTGGAAAGAAGGAGACTTTCTAGCAGTTGTTGTTGTTACAGTTACACGTTAAATAGTGACTGTCAGCCGGGAACAGAGCTCCACGACACCTTTTATGTAAATGGACTGTTCTTATGTAGCGCTTTTCGAGTCTTTATGACTACTCAAAGTACTTTTAAATCATACAGGAACTATCCACCATTCCACACATTCATACACTGTGGCCGAGGCTGCCGTACAAGGTGATGTATACACATAAGCATCTAGCAACTCCGCTGCGCTGTGGAGTAATGTCTGACAATGCAAGACTAGCATTGTGGAACATTGGGTTTAGCATTCCCAACCTGGCAACCCCTGAACATCAGCGCTGGGGAGGGCCGGGGAAACGGCTCTTTTCAGTATTATGAATTAGGACTGCAGTAACCATTGTAAACGCTAGCTGTCAGTACTACATATTGGACCTTTAAACATATTTATCTCAAATGCATGTCACTCAGTGTACCTTCTAATCCCACAAAAGGCATCAAATGTAGAAATGAAATGATTTAACCCATAAAACAAATTGTAATATCATTAAACAAAATTGAACCCAATGAGCAAAATTGTCTGTCAATAAGTAAGTAATAAGTGCAATAAGGAAGCAATGGATGGAACACTTGGAACAGACCCTCCTCCATATTGGGAATGAATTAAATTTGCTTTAATTCCCACTTAAAGCTAATTTCAAGGATCGCCTTTTTTCACCTACGTAATATTGCAAAAATCTGGAATATCCTTTCTAAAAATGATGCAGAAAAACTAGTCCATGCATTTGTTACTTCTAGGTTGGATTACTGAAATTCTTTGTTATCAGGCTGCTCGGAAAAGTCCATAAGGACTCTTCAGCTGATCCAGAATGCTGCGGCACGTGTTCTGACAGGAACCAGGAAAAGAGATCACGTTTCTCCTGTTTTAGCTTCTCTGCATTGGCTTCCTGTAAAATTTAGAATAGAATTTAAAATCCTTCTTCTCACCTACAAAGCTCTTCATGGTCAGGCTCCATCTTATCTTAAAGAGCTCCTAGTACCTTACAACCCTACAAGAGCACTACGCTCCCAGAATGCAGGATTACTGGTGGTTCCTAGAGTCTCTAAAAGTAGAACGGGAGCCAGAGCGTTCAGCTATCAGGCTCCTCTCCTGTGGAACCAGGTTCCAGTTTGGGTCCGGGAGGAAGACACCGTCTCCACATTGAAAGAGTAGGCTTAAGACTTTCCTCTATGATAAAGCCTATAGTTAGGGCATAGAATCGAATATTGTTAGGGAGTAGTAGTTAGTCACATAGTTGTCAGATTTA
>NC_048418.1:25705788-25715207 GCF_013103735.1 Etheostoma cragini | reverse complement strand
GTATAGTGTCTTGAGATAACTCTTGTTATGAATTGATACTATAAATAAAATTGAATTGAATTGAATTGAATTGAATATTTCAGTCGTATGTTGTGTATCCTGGTGTGAAGCCAGTGTGCGTCTGGGGGAGAGACACAGGACATGTACATTGTGTGACAAGCCCTTACATTGTGAGTAATACAGGAATTCAGCCTGCATTCTATAGTGAAACCTCTCATTCAAATTCACCATCACTCAACGCTTGGTTCCATGCATCATCTGATTTTTCTCTCTGCGCTGACAACAAAGTGAATCTCGTTTGGAAGCAAAACAATTACTGGGGCTCTGTCACAGATAGGTCTGCTGAGTGTCTCAGTTCCTGTGAAATCATGCCAGCTTTTTGATGCGTCTCTCTCTGCTTCCCCCTACCTCCCCCGTCTCCCCCCTCTCATGGACATGTTGGCCGCCTATCGCTGTTGGCCAGTCGTCCCGCGGTTTGAGATGTGCTCCCTGTGCTTCAGTCTGGAGGGAAGCGGTGACAGGCTTATCTCCCCTGACGCTCGCTCACCTGGAAAAACAGAGGGAAAAAAAGAGGCTGAAGGCGTTCACGGAGAACCGTCCTCCAGAGCTGAAACCCACACTGGAAAAACTGTCCTTTTCCACAATTTATTTCATTTGAATTAAGTCTGTACACTAAGAGGTATTAGGTGTGAGGGAAGGATGAATATTACACAGATCTCTTTAGTTTTGACAACCTGGCAACTCTTGCTTGTTGACGAAGAGCCTCAAAGTGTAGATGATACATAGAGCAGGAGGGACCATGAATGGTCAAAGCAGAACCTGATCACTGACTTCCACACACACACACACACTTCCACATCGTACCACAGTACAACATGTACAGCACGGTGGTTGTACTGGGCAGCTTCATCAATGTGGAACTGTGTGAATGTGACGGGTCGTTTTTGTAATGTTCTGCCGAACCGTGGATTCCGTTCAAAGGCAGTGGCTTATTTTCAGCTTTTTCACTGAAAAAAACTGCCTGCTGCATCTGAAACACTAAGCTGTGAGAGTGAGTCTAAACAGTAGCGTTGAGGGCCAGACAGCTTACCAACGAGCTAAAACTCAGTGTAAAGCTCTGTCAAGCCGAGGGGAGCTGCAGATGCAGCTGATAATTCTCCAGGTCATTTGATACAAATCGGCAGTAAGTTGGTGAGCAAAATGTTAGCATGAGTGATGATCAAACTGAACTTGTTCCATTTCAAGAATCAGTTATGTCTTGAGGGAAAGAAACTAAAACATAAACCGGAGCACATCTATCCATCACTACAAGTGACACCAGTGTCACTAAAGTTTTAAAATGCACATTATGATCCAAACGATTGTCCACTTGCTGCCACAGTGGCTGCTGATCTATCAGCCATTTAGATTAGCTTTACAGTAGATCCGCAGCTGTGTGATCACAGTATTTGATACTTGGTTTTTGAAGCACTCCTCATATACTAATATCCTAATTTCCTTTCTACAGTGTGTCTACTAAACTTATAAACATGGACTCAGCTGTCTGCCTCTGCCCTTAATACAGAGCACACTCACGACGGGTGACCGTGCTGCTCTGGATGCTGGTACAAGTGAACATTTGCTTACACAATCCTAAAGTTCTTTCATTAACTCCTTGCCCCTCAGGTTTCCATGGAAACATGCTTGGCAACTGCACAGATGTGAATGTGTTGCGAGAGGAAGGTCTTGTCACTCCGAGTGTATCTGTGTGTGACAGAGATAGAATATGGCAGCAGCTGCAGCAGCATGTGCCACTGAGGACATGTACTGTACATTATGTGTGTATTGTTTCATCCTGATGGCTGCGTGTGCTTTGCAGCGATGCTCTCATACATGAGCTGCAAAGTTTTAAGTGTGTGTTGTAGTGTGTGACAGTGTATGGGTGACTGCCTGAGCATTTGCATGTGTGCATGTATTTGCATTTTTTGTTCTGTGTATGCAAGTTAGCAAATAGACAAACTGCAGGAGGGTCTTTGCATTTCTCTTTACCGGTCCACAGTTGTTTACATGTGGCTCTGCTGACATTTCAGAGAGAGAGAGAGTGTGAGAGAGAGAGAGAGCAAGAGACAGAGAGAGAGTGTGTGTCTGTGTGTGTGTGAGAAATACTGTTGAACAAAGATATCACCTGGTCTTCTGAAAAGTTGCAGATCACCTTCTTGCTCTCTCTCTCTCTCACACACACACACACACACACGTCATTTGTCATCGCGTTGAGTTGTCACCAGTCAGCAACTGGTGGTGCATTCCTATCTCATTCAGCAAATGCAAATTACCCTCCTGTGACATTTCAGTGCTTAAAAGGAATAATTTCATTTTCCCAATTTGATTCTGCTGGACAGCCATTTGAACACACCAACAACGCACATCCACATGCAAACACACACACACACACACACAGACACACACAATAATAACCCCAGTAGAGCGCTGCCTTGAAGGAAAGAAATAAGAAAAACCAGAGGCAAATGGGATCCTGAGGCGAGTTGGAGCACTTTTACATATTGTACATGTCTATTTGTGTGAGCTTTGATCTCAGAGCTATTATTCATTAAAGTCCACTCCACCGTTACAGATGCACACAGACACACAGGCACCTCCTGCTGAGAATCTTTCTGTCTAGAGTTCTTTTATCCTCACTCTAATTGGCATTCTATTCTTCTCTCTTTTTGACTTGACTTTTTATTTCTTCGGGTTTTGACCCATGGTATGATGACGTTGCCGGTGTAGTGCCAATGTACTCAACTGATGATTTCTAAATAATCCACTCCAATACACTACACTACTGTACAAAGACATTACACAATATGAGACATTACTAAATGATACAAATTAATATCATTAATATAATATTTGTCTGGAAGTCGTAGTGGTGAGTCCCCCGGGTCGAGGCAGCCAGGTCCATATCTCTTCTGGGGTTAAATTGTCTTTACTATTTCCCAGAAGAGTAAATGCTGTTGTTTCTGATTCTCGGCATGGGGCTATCCGTGGTATTTTTGTATCTCGTATCGCTGACAGTGTGCTGATACTCGGCCAACCAATCAGCATTCTCTCTCTCTCTCTCTTTACATCTCAGCTTTATATCTAATTAAGATTTGATCTGATCATCTTGTGGATATGACCTTGTAATTTTTCGCTAACTTCATCCTGTAATTCAGAAGCTGAGGATGAATCCACGTTGGTTTCTGGCTGCCTGATGTTGCTTCTCCATTTGATTGGCTGTTTTTCTTGGGCTACTCCGGCTGTATCATATAGACATTTCTGATATCCAGGATACAATATTGATATGCACTAAAAGATGGGACACTGCACTCTTCCTCCCTTGGTGTCTCTCTTTCTGATTGCCTGTCCATGACACTCTTCTTGTCTTTCTTTAAATCTTTTATTGTCTTCCTCTGTTGCTCTTTCTCCTTTTTTCTCTTTTTATCTATTGTTCCAAGATACTAGCCTCCATCATGCTCATTCCACAACTCTATCTCAGAGATTCAACAACCCCCTTTTTTAATGTCCCAGATACAGCTGTTTCCATTCACTCTCCATCTCCTACCTTCTATGCAGTCTCTGTCTCTCTTTTTCATCTTATTGCTTTTTTCTCTGACTCCTCTGTTCGTTTTCCATTCCCTCTCTCACTGTCCTTCTGTCACTGGCTTTTTCTCTCTCTCAATTTCTCTTTGACTCTTTCTTCATATGCTTCACTTTTTCTCTTTGTAGTTGTGACTCAGTCTTTCCCTCTCTCTCTTTCCATGTCTGACTCACTCACTCTCTATTTTAATCTTTTTCTCTTTCCTTCTACTCTCCCACTCTCTTTTTCTGTCTCAATGTCTAATTTGTTCTTTGTCTGTCCTTCATTCACTGTTTTACCTTTCCCTCTCCTGTGTCCTCCTATCTGTCTTACTCTACCTGCTCTTATGTTGCTTTCCTTCAGTGTGTTTTTTACTTTACTCTCTACATCTTACCTTCTGTTGCCCCTTTACCTCTCTAAACATCCCCACTTTCAATATCTCTCTCTCTCTCTCTCTCTGTACTCAGTAGTCACAATGAATATGGGCGCAGATCCTCTCCAGCCTTTTCTGCCTATCATCCTCCCTCTGTGTGCAGCCTGATGGACATAGATGACGCCCCGTCCCCTGCCTCCACACACACACACACACACACACACACACACACACACACACACACACACACACACACACACACACACACACACACACACACACAAGCTCCTTCGAAAGCACTCACTCCACGCATATGTATCCGAATTAGCCTGGGTTGCCTGCAGCGACTTCCATTTTAAGTGGTGAGGGAAACTCCCAGGAGGCAGCGCGCCCACACACACAGTCAAACACTCACGAACGCACTTACACACACACACAAACACACACACACACACACACACACACACACACACACACACCTGTGACAAGATTCTTGCCTGCCACATATTACTCTGTATCCTTCATGTATTTATCCTGCATCAGTCCATATATGTGCATTTGTGTCTTGAAAATTGCAATATAAGGGTTTTGATATGATGGTACCACTTTTTAATAAGACATATGACCATGAACTGTTTGCAAACTTGTCTGTTAGTGACAGAGGACAAAGAGCTTAAAACAGGTTTAATATGTCTGTCGCCGACGCTAAGCACCTGTAATCCAGTCAAGGAAAGGGTTAACAGAAACGCGGTAAACGGACGAGGCTGTTCCAGACTCGATCTGATCTGCTAGAGGGAGAGCAGGAGACGGGTGTGAAGTTTAACGTTGGTACACCACAGAGGAAAAGATGGTCACATGCACTGAAATTACTTAATGTTAGAACATTGTGACAAAATGGTCGTTATTACTGTGACTTTTAAAGTGTCAGGTTCAGTTCCATCTGATTTAACGGGGGGTCTGATCCTACAATCCCCCCTGGCCAACGCAAAATTGATACAACACAACAGATCAGCTACTGCAATGGGGGAATGGCATCTTATATGCCAATAGGTTAAAAATGAATAACTGATCAAACATTGCATTACCTTGTCTCTCTTAGTTCTGCTGTAACAGGTCTAGACTGCCGGGGGACTTCCTTTGACACACTGAGCTGGTCTCTAGTCTGCCTTTCCATTTGTGTGCATGCTGTCCCAGGACTGGCTGTTACTAACCTAGTTCTAGGGAGTTTTATATTTTCTTTTCGCCCAGCATATTTCCTTGGATTATGATGGCAACAAGATCTTGGTTGCAGCTGTCGCCGTGGTCCTGCTGCCCCCCCCCGGCTACACCCTGCTATGCTCTGCGGTGCCCTGCTGAACCCTGCTGAACCCTGCTACTTCCAGCTCCTGTATGCCCTGCTGCATCCTGCTATGACATGGACTATTACGACTACCATTCTTTAGTCACTGTTCCATTAACTTTATTGTGACTGGTATGGCCAATGTGAATCCCCCCCCCCCCCAACTGGCCTTTCAGACTCTGCCAACCAAGAACCTGACCCAGGTTTCTTCCTAAAGGGAGTTTTTCCCCAACGCAGTCGCACCATGCTTGCTTTTTAGGGTAATTACTAGAATTATTGGGACTTTATACTATCTAAATTATAGACTCTGTTCTAGACCTACTCTCTCTCTGTGAAGTGTCTCGAGATAACTCTTGTTGTGATTTGATACTATAAATAAAATTGAATTGAATGTCGAATTGAACAACACCTATCACATTTTACAGACACCTCACAGCAGCTCATCCAATTCCTAACCAGAGGTTCATGTCATATCTCCCACACTGCTCCCTCAGACTGGGGAGTTGGGAGACATTGTGACCTCAGGAGCGACAGTATGTGACACTTGAACACATGTCGACACTGGGAGCGAGGTGTAAAACAGATGGCGATGCAGTGCAGCAAGAAAGACTTCATGCCTGAACTGTGTGTGAGCGTTTCCTCTGTGTCGCCCAAGTGTGATATCAGGCAGGCAGAAACAAACAACAAATGAATAAGTACTGAAAACACAAATAAGCACACAGTGAGAGTGTGACAGCTGCAACATCGAACTGGTTATTAGCGTCTTTAGTCCCTCTGGAGCAGCGCTGATGGAGCTTTGTTGAAGAGAGACGCAGGTCAAATAAGCTACATCACATAAAAGACCCGAACAAGAGGTTATCTGGTCATTTCTTCACCTTTCACATTTGTGAGGGGGTAATATATTCAAGTTACAGGTACAAACAACTGTTTGCTAAAACTAAATGTAAGTCAAACTTTAAGAAAAAGGGTTACATTTATCAATATAACTGAGCAAGACTTTTGCGGGCAAGAAACTCAAGAAGAAGGGCACACAGGGATCGCAGACCTGCACAAAGGCCAAATGTCTAATCTAGCACTGTTTTAAAAAGGGAAAAAAAACGTGTGCTCCCTCTATTCCCCGTTATTCGCCCCGGTATTCGGATCTGCTCTAAAATGTAATTTGGCCCTTTTCCCATGCTACACCCTTGCACATAGTAGTTTTTTCGTGCTCCTACTGACAGTGAGACAAACAAACCAAACCGAAAATCAACCCAAATGGACCAAAGTATGGTGGTGGACATGCTAATAACTTCTTTGACCTTCTAGGAGATTAAAAGCGTGCTAAAACCATAACACATTAATCCTTAACTGGAATCCGTGATGGATAAATTGTTCTGAGGTGTTCGTTATACCAGGGTTTGTCCTGGCTCAGAATAGGCCTTATACATATGAACCGGGGGTCATATGTATGGGTAATGTACAGGGGAGCATACACGGCAGTATGTGGCCGTCAATGTTGATTTTTGTGCCACTAGTATATAAATGTGTATCAGACCATGCTCCACTGCTGACGCAGCGATGTGGAGGTACATCTGGCAACCTGAGACCAGGGCTCGGCTAATCCATTGTCAACAACCCTTCTAAACCTGGTTCCTGCATCTACTTCCAGTCTCTCCAGGCACACAGCAGTTGTAATAGTGTTACAACAATGCTGAGGAATCTGTTCTTTCTCTAAACTCCCAAGAGACAAAATAATTACTTTTCCATGAAATCCACCCTTTGTGAATTCAGTTGTCTTTTATAATTTTGTAGGTAATTGAATTCAATACCCCAGAGGCATTATAGTGCCGAAAAACAGAGCAGACACACATACAGAGAGAATCTAAAAAGTTGTCTCTGTGTTGACTTATTATATCTGTGCCATTAGACGACTTATCTGAAAGCGCTTCAGATCAGATAACGGCAATTGACTGATAGGATCAAAAACCAAAATAATTGCCTTAAAAATAAGACAAGCAATCACTGCATGTATGCACAAATTCACACACTCAAGCACACATGCAAACACATCTACAGACATGCAGACACATTTAAACCTACACTCTTGCATGCCAGGCACTACAAAGCACTCTGTATTTGCTTGTTAAGCTTTCATTAGGTGTGATGGATATGTGGAGGTTTCGTTTGATCACTGTCTTATCCTCATCCCAATTACTCCAGCCTGCTAGCTGCCAACAAGACTGGATGGGGAAGCTAAGACAGCCTTGACATCCAGCTGCCCTCCACCACTTTTCCACCCTAAATAAGGGTTTGTTTACACTTTCTTTGAGTTTTTAAGACATATTTGGGTTTTGGCTGGTGAACGCAGGGGGGAATCACCTCTTTACTGAGCTTGAGGGAAAAGGTATGTGCTATCTCCTGCGATCTGACCTTGTATCACATTTCAAATCCGTCAGCAGCTGCAAGAAAATGTAAACTAACAACATTCTGTGTTGGTGTCATTGGCAGTGTTGGGAATAACTGTAATTTCCCTACTTTTGGCAGTAACTAGAAATGTAACTAATTACATTTTTTTAAATTAAATAACACAATTCCAGAAATGTACTCTCATGTCACCCGACAGCGCAATTAATGACCTAATCAATTAGCATTTAATCAATTTGCAGTGACAGATTGTTAAGAACTGGTCTGAAAGACACTTGTTGGAAATGTGAGACTGTGTACTTCCAATTACATACCATTTTGACACAATGTTCCAAGGACAGAGCTTTGCTTTAGGCTTGGAGAAAAACCTCAGTCCTGTATGTCCCTGGTGGACTGGTCCAATAACTGCAGTCAGTCTTTATCTTTCTATAAGAGCACAGGGTAGCATGACATGAGGCTAGGCTGCAGGGAGGTCAGGTGGGCACCGCACTGACCCCATTGACTATTCTAAACACACACACACAACTTGCACTGCACTGTTAATTAATTAATTAATTATTATTAAAAGTCATTTCTAGGTGTTTTAAATTGTCCTGCATTTTATTTTAATTTTGTCTTACTGGATCTATGTCTTATGTAAAGCATAAAGACATACATTTCCTTTTTGAAAGATGCAATACTAATAAAAAGAATCAAAGAATCCAGCATATTGACTGGAAATCAATGACAAAGATTTAAAATGTTAAAATATGTAGATGTCTGTTTAGCCACCAGATTTTTATCTTTTCGCCTAATTTCATGGTTTGTAAATACTTTGTAGGTAATCTGTCAATGTATGTATTTATTTTTTTAAATACGTTTTTAATTTGGTTCTGTTTTCCTTTAACAGCGGTCTCAAGATTTGTTTTTTAAGATCATTTTTGGGGCTTTTCCTTTTATTATAGTAACAGTGGATAGATATGAAAGGGGGAGAGAGATGGGGATGACACGCAGCACAGGGCCGCAGGTCGGATTAGAACCCGGGTCACAGTAGGCCTATACAGGTCGCACGCTCTTACTGGGGGGGCTAGAGGCTGCCCGCAATAGATCAAATTTGCATGAAACCTGGAAAAGTTAGGGTAGCGATGAAGTGCAAACCACGACAGCACATCACACAACACCGTGATGAACTGCTGCCGTGTTGTGGTGAGTCGCTGTTGTGCGATTTGCTGCTGGGGTTTGCTCTTCAGGGCCACCGTAGCAAATCATTTCTCTCCCAGGAAACAACTACATAGTAGAACTAGTGCAGTTAAATGATGAAGCTGCGGACGGGTAAATAAGTTAAGGTTTTATTTAATGATTAACAATGATTTAATGATTTTTACAGAACGTAATATTATTTCATATGTTACTGAGATAGTACCGTTACACGAGCTTACCATGTCCAAAAACTAAACCCTCTGAGTTCTATAGCTCACCTCCAGGTCCTCCTCCCTGCTAACGCGGATCCCCTCAATCCGGTCACAGATCATGCCAATACTCTCTGACCTACTTCATAATATCAAATCAAGGTAGACCATGTGTCTGCACTTTGATAATAATTATTATTATCTTTATATTGTAAATCCCAATGCCACTTGTGAAAACAGTGCTCATATTTACTATTTTAACATTTGTTGAAGTCCACAGGCGACTAAAGCTTTGTGTTATATTACTACTGTTGGCAG
>NC_048418.1:25700813-25705778 GCF_013103735.1 Etheostoma cragini | reverse complement strand
GACAGTTTTTTTTCCTGACCTAAAGTTACAGGGGGAAGGCTGGCTGGATGAGTGTCAACAGTGTTATGGCTACATTTTGTTGTAGCTTAAATTGCGTTTTTATGTTCATTATGGTTAGCCAAATAACATCTGCAGCAATAACACTGGAACCACTTTTGGTCTTCTTCATCCTTGCAATCACACACTCTACCAATTCCCCCCCTACAGCCTCATGACTCTCAGGACACATGTTGGGCATGTTACCACTTGTACCGGCCAGTTCTGTTGATTTTATGTAACTGATGTTAGGATGTTTACTGTTGTATAGTCTTATAGTTTAAATCTACTCTGTTTTTTTTTTACTTACTGCAAATGTTAAAGTTAACAATAAAGTTAAAGCTTGTTCAGAGTAATTTCACCCTAGGGTTCTTTTGCACCACGACTTCAAGGCAATCAACCCCCCAGAAGCCCTTTTCACCTGGGTCGACCATTTCTTAGTGCAGGTGCTATTGGAACCAAGTGTGGTTCTCATAAATACACAACACTAATAATGTCTGAAATGATACCAAACTTCTACAGTAGCACAACTGTGTTATGTGCTCATAAAACGATGGATTGGGAAGTTCGTAAGTACACAGCTTCTGCTCTCTGCTGCTAGTGCTACTGGCAGTGAGACGTCTACAAATGACCACACTGAAAAGAGATACAACTGAATTTATTTATATTTATTAATCTAACTTATTTTCTTTAAAGAAAGGGCTGTAATACAACTAGCAGGAGATTATGCGTTGGACATTGGCTTTGAAATTGTCCAAAAGGCAAAAGCATAACTGGTAGGTCAAGTGCAATACAGGTGAAATTCTGTCAATAGAAATGAACAAGCCCTGATTTACTGTATGCAGAATTTTAAGCCTTAATAGAACTTAATCTAATGTGTAAAAATGAATCCTCGCCAGAGTTGTCATGAAGGGTAAACTTATCGATAGAGACAAACACTTTTTTTCTACCAAGCTGCGAACATGTTTAATTCTGCTGTAAAGTCATGGAGGTCTACGGAAACTGACTCCCTTCTGGAGCCAGACCTCAAGCTTTCACTCGATGAACTGCAGTTTTTGGCAGTTCCGCATGTGCATTACTGGTCAGCATGGGAGATTGCCCCTTGATAGACATCCAATCTGGCCAACCATTTCTATTAGATCTTTGCTCCAACCCTTGCCATCTTTCACATCCACTTTTGAATTGACAGCACCCCTCCGTTCCTCCGTCCCTTAAAAAAGAATCTCTCTGGCTATCATGAAACTTGTCTGGACCCAGCTTCTTATGTGCTTAACTATCTCACTTAGGATTGCTTCATCTCCTAGAACTCATAATCTTGAGCTGAATGAAACCTGGGTCCCGCCATTGTGACCTATGTTATCACGTATCACGGTCCAAAATGGACCTTATCACAGGACCATAGGAAATGAAGTAATTGGCTGTCCTCTGTCTCACATTTTCAACAATTTAGTGTATTTTTCGAACCAAGGCTTTATCCCATTTCTTTATCCTACCCCTACCCCTTCCCCTAGGTTTTGCATGTGCATGAGAGAATAAGGGCTATCCCAATACTCATTTTGATCGAGGGGTAAGGAGTGAATGGCCCTTAAAAAACATAGACAGTGAATATAAAAACCTAGGGAGGACTGCAAGCTTACTTGTATACGAGGGATAGCAATATACATTGCCCAACAAGCAACAATGGCTGCCAGATTGAGTTTGACTTTATACTATATATACACCATCCTGTATCACACAGGGACTTAGGAAGTAAATCACAATAAATCCTAAAGGCAAGGAACATACAGTACAATTCAGTTCTGTTTCATGTAGGCTTTACCTTCTAACAGCTGTTGCTATTTGGTTTATCCCTCTTGCATGCGCAGTTGGTTAGATTTATTTTGCGCCCTTGTTCCCTGCACAGGCCTCTCATACATCTGCAGTTACTACATATTACAGACGCGAGACCCGAAATCTGCTTCCTATTTTTTGTCAGCAACAAGCGGTTTTAAGACTTTGTGAACCGGCTGATGGGCCGTCTGCATCCTGCTAAGAGGCCACACGGGTAGAGTGACATTACACGTGACACAAATCTCTGTTTGGCTGGCAGGGCCAGGTTGTAGGAGGTGGGGAGATCCTCCACCTCTCCACATGGCACGGAGCCTGCCACGGCGCTAAAGTGCTGAAACACTTTGCTCTGAGTCTGACAGCTAGACGTGTCGATTAAAACAGACAACATGACAGGGGCGGGTACACTCAGCACGGTTATTAGAATAGCCAAGAGCCAGGTACTTTTCTCACACAGACACCTGTTCTTAATCAGAGCGACGTACACTCCGGGGTTGCTAAACAGCGCGGCAGACCTGATGTCGCGGGGGGTCCCTCTCACAATCGGAAATCAAATCCAACTCTCCTTCAGATGCGTTGGAACAGGTTTGAGAGTGCGAAAGTCGATCTATTGGCCTCACGAGAGAATGCAGAGTGCACAATGTGGTTTTCTATGAAGGTCTTGTTTTCCCCTGTCCACCGGACTCCTTGTGTCCTGGCTTGCATTCAGGAAGAGAGCCTGGTGGCCATTCTAGTAGCACTAGAGCACACAAGCGCATCCTGATTTCCAATTCTGGTACAATTACTGGCGAGGGCATCAGGACAGCTGCCATGTGGCACAGGGACAGGCACTGTTGCAGCTGGACTGTGCAATCTCCCACGCCACAGTGATAAGCCAGCCCCTAATGCTGTATTTGAAGTCTCTTTTATATAGACCTTAGTGGTCCCCTAATGCTGTATTTGAAGTCTCTTTTATATAGACCTTAGTGGTCCCCTAATGCTGTATCTGAAGTCTCTTTTATATAGACCTTAGTGGTCCCTAATACTGTATCTGAAGTCTCTTTTATATAGACCTTAGTGGTCCCTAATACTGTATCTGAAGTCTCTTTTATATAGGCCTAAGTGGTCTTACACCTATCTCCATTTCTAGCCACTGGGGGACCATAGGCAGGCTGGGGGAATGCATATTAATGTTGAAAAAAAACTAAAAAAGTGACATTTTCATGCCATGGGACCTTTAATGGAATGCAGCGGCCAATACATTTTTTTAAAGCAAATGCTACATGAACAGAAAAAGTTGCAGGAGTAGTGTGACCCTGAATTGGGGAGAATCTAACTACACTGGCAGCCAAGATGACATCTACTACTGCCGTTAGCATGCAGCTACATGGGACAATGTTAACACAGCAGTGGATTAGATGAAGACAACCCTCCAGACCGGCCAGCATGGACCAATCACAGCAGACCAGCTACGAGTCGCGTAAGACTCAGAGAGTAGATAATACTGCTGAAACCGGAGTGTTCACAATAGTTGGAAATCTGAACGTTTTAGCTCAAGGGGATTTGTCTAGAATACGTTTATCTCATTATTTGAATGTTTTGGCAACATTTAACATGAAAATCTGACATTAAAACATTGTAGATATGAAAGAAAACATGGAAAAGCATAATATGTCCAAAAGACTAAAGTATTTTTGCACATTATGTCAGTGCATTGTGTGTAAGCAAACATGATGAATCTCTCCCTTTTTTCATCCACTGTGTCGCATTTTATTTATCACTTCCCATTTACTTTCACAAAGATCAAATTATAAAATTCCTACAGCATGAAATAACCACACTACCATCAGCGTTCTTGCTGTGATTACTAGTGCTATACTTAATAAAACACGCGCACACACACACACACACACACACACACACACACACACACACACACACACACGTTTTCTTTGACTGTACGCTCCCAGTGACAGGGGAGTTTTTGATGTTGGCAACATTGGCGGATCAAAGTCAAACACAAAAGCTCAGTCTGTGGGGGGGGGGGGGCAGAGCTGCAGAGGGAGAGACAGGAGAGAGGGCAACCCCCCTCCTTCAACTCCCCCCAGAGTCACCCAGTGAGTCTGTCACATACAAACACACACACACACGCGAGCATGCACGCACTCACACACACAAGGGATGAGATCATTCCTGATGAGATCATCACCTCTCGCTCACTGCTTATATTTATTTCACATAACAACATTCTGAGAACAAAGACATTATAACGGTTAAGATGTCAAATGCAAAAATAAACATTCATTTTATAAACACAACCAAAAATTAACTGATACAATAATTTCTCTCTGTCTCTCACAAGACACACTTTTAAGATATAACGACAGTAAAGACAGTAGGCTACATGATACATTCATGATTAAATACATAAAAGATCATGAAATGGAATATTCATGTGCATATTGTCACCATGTCGCTTCAGTTCAAACAACTCTTTACATTTTAAGATTCTTTCTTACTTTACAAGAGCCAATTCTTTTGAACATTGATGTCAGACACAACATCATTTCACTTATGAAAGCCAGAGTCTTGAATTTTTGTGCAGTTAGTTATTAACTCCATTTTTTTTCTTAGGCCAGAGTGGTTTCTGGGTACTTTGTGAAAGAGATGGTTTGAGAGTGATCACCAAGCTGTCAGGAGCCTTTTAGCCTCTTTCAGCTAAGGGCTACTCATTTGGCCCAGTTAAACCGTGTCTGAGCACGTTTTACCCAGAATTCTGGTTTGGTTGACAATAGTGATTGCTCCGTGATGTGCCAGGGCATGGAATGCTAAACAGGACCCAGGCAGACCAGAGGCGGGACAGGGCACGGTTCGGTTGGACCGGGGCATGGTACACATCGGTGTGATCGCTAAACCTCCGGTTCTCTCATGTAATGATGTAGGCGTGCTCCGGCCCTGATTGTTTTATAGCAGTGTGAGTGCAGGCCACGGGGGTACAGGGGAAGGGGAGGGGCACTCATGCTTGGGCACCGTTTAAGGTAACTGGACCTCTCTATAATTTACAGATAGAGCAGGTCTAGACCTCTCTATAATTTACAGATAGAGCAGGTCTAGACCCCTCTA
>NC_048418.1:25689812-25700713 GCF_013103735.1 Etheostoma cragini | reverse complement strand
TAGAGCAGGTCTAGACCACTCTATAATTTACAGATAGAGCAGGTTTAGACCACTCTATAATTTACAGATAGAGCAGGTTTAGACCACTCTATAATTTACAGATAGAGCAGGTCTAGACCTCTCTATAATTTACAGATAGAGCAGGTTTAGACCACTCTATAATCTACAGATAGAGCAGGTCTAGACTGCTCTATAATTTACAGATAGAGCAGGTTTAGACCTCTCTATAATTTACAGATAGAGCAGGTCTAGACCACTCTATAATTTACAGATAGAGCAGGTTTAGACCACTCTATAATTTACAGATAGAACAGGTCTAGACCACTCTATAATTTACAGATAGAGCAGGTCTAGACCTCTCTATAATTTACAGATAGAGCAGGTCTAGACCACTCTATAATTTACAGATAGAGCAGGTTTAGACCTCTCTATAATTTACAGATAGAGCAGGTTTAGACCTCTCTATAATTTACAGATAGAGCAGGTTTAGACCACTCTATTTTTATTAGTTGAATCTGCTGTTTTAGCTCACAGTGAATGTGTCGCTCATTCTCATAGTCTGTTTGGCTGTGACTTTCATTCCTGTCTTTCTCCCACCTCTCTCCTCATAACTTTCATTTAAAACATATTTTTCCCTATCTCTTTCTCCCTCTGCTGGTATCACCACTCATTAGAAACTGCATTTCCCAGGCAGTTTACAACATATTTCGTTCTCTTTATGCCATTTCCTTCTACCTAAAGCAACAACCACAAACAAACCACAGTGAATACACTCGCCCCCCCCCCCCCCCCCCCCCCCCCCACACACACACACACACACACATACACACACACACGGAGCACAACTGTCTAGCTCCCGGGGTGTCTGGAATGGAGTAACATCCTTCAAAGGCCGCGCAACGTTCTTAATTAAAGGCATGCATTTTGTCTCCCACTTTCTTTCGTGACAGAACTACGGGGCGTTTCGTTTGCCTCAGCTGAGACTCTATGAAGACAGCAGTGATGATAAAAAGAAAGAAATAAACAGCAAACCCTCAGCAACTCAGATGTGCTACTGTAGCAAGTCCTCAAGGAACCCTATCCTGAGAGTACCGTCATTTACATATTGCTTTGATGAAAGAATACATTTATTGGGTTTTTATTTGCATCAGTGGGACCAGATCATCTTTATTCCTCTTTGTCATTCTTCTACTGCCTCCCCAAAAACTGAAAACAGGAGAAGTAAAGGAAATCTAAATGTATGTTTTATTTTCAGGTCACATTGACATGCCGGTGGTAATTTGGATGTGTGTTAGAAGCTTCGTTTCTATGGGAAGGCTCCGGTTGCTGAAGGTGTGTTCTGTTCCTCACTACAAACAATCAGTCTGCTTCTATTTCTATCAGAGCTCACTGGGAAAATTTAGGACAACCTCAGCTGATTTCTTCACTTTTTTCTTTGCCAGCCTAAGCAATATTTCTGTCAGACTCCTAATGTGATCACAGTGTGGCCTACCCAGTCTAAGTTGTCAGACGCAGCTGAATGTGGACAGTGGCGTTATGTTTAGGGATGGACCTTAAAGGTCCCATGGCATGACCAACTCCCTTTATGAGGTTTTTTAACATTAATATGCATTCCCCCAGCCTATGGCCCCCAGTGGCCAGACATGGTTACAGGTGTAACCAGAGCCCTGGGTATCCTGCTCTGCCTTTGAGAAAATGAAAGCTGAGATGGACCCATCTGGAATGTTCACCTTATGAGGTCATAAGGGGCAAGGTTACCTCCCCTTTCTCTGCTTTGCCTGCCAAGAGAATTTGGTCCACCCGTGAGAAAGAGACATCCTGGATTACAAGCCATGCAAAACATGGCAGTTGATCAAGCCCACCCCCCCAAGATGTGGCATTAGGTACTGAGGCCTATATAAAAGAGACTTCAGATACAGTATTAGGGACCACTATGTCTATATAAAAGAGACTTCAGATACAGTATTAGGGACCACTTAGGTCTATATAAAAGAGACTTCAGATACAGTATTAGGGACCACTAAGGTCTATATAAAAGAGACTTCAGATACAGTATTAGGGACAAAGGTCTATATAAAAGAGACTTCAGATACAGTATTAGGGACAAAGGTCTATATAAAAGAGACTTCAGATACAGTATTAGGGACCACTAAGGTCTATATAAAAGAGACTTCAGATACCGTAATAGGGGACCACTAAGGTCTATATAAAGAGACTTCAGATACAGTATTAGGGACCACTAAGGCCTATATAAAAGAGACTTCAGATACAGTATTAGGGGACCACTAAGGTCTATATAAAAGAGACTTCAGATACAGTATTAGGGACCACTAAGGTCTATATAAAAGAGACTTCAGATACAGTATTAGGGACCACTAAGGTCTATATAAAAGAGAATTCAGATACAGTATTAGGGACCACTAAGGTCTATGTAAAAGAGACTTCAGATACAGTATTAGGGGACCACTAAGGTCTATATACAAGAGACTTCAGATACATTATTAAGGGACCAATAAGGTCTATATAAAAGAGACTTCGGATACAGTATTGGGGGACAACTAAGGCCTGTATAAAAACAAAAACAGAAAACCTGTAGTAAAAACCGAACGCCAACACAAAGACATAGGACGGGGACGGACAACGGATACATTTCCGATAGCAACAGAATTGGACCACTAAACATAAAATAACTTTAGAACATTCCATTCCGACTAGATTTAATCTCACTAGTGTTGGACAATAAATAGAAAAGATAAAATACAAAGAGAAGAACACTTAGCTTCCGCCCCCCCTCTCGGTGCTGTCCAGACCTGGGCCACATTCTCAACACGACGTGCACTGCGCCTTCCGAGCTGAACGTCATCTTCTCTCGGAGCTGTGTCCGAGGTGTCACCTGTTAACTTGTGATGATAGAAACGCAGAGGGTTGGCACACACAGCAGGGGGTGTGACGCACCCCCATTCCATTTAAATAACCGGTTTGCTTCCTTTCGTCAGGGCTGACCGTGGACCTGGTAGAGAACGAGGCGTTCATGTGTGCACGTACATGAGATCTACATCTTTAACAAGGAAGGAAACCTCAAAGAAAAGAACAACTTTTAATCAAATGAACACTGAACCAAAGAAAGACATAGTGAAATTTAAAGGTAGTGAGTATAGAAAAGGTTTGTCCGTCTGAACCTGAATTTGAAAGATTAGTAAAACACAAAAGTCAATGTCAATCTAAAATTCTTGCAATTGCTTCCCCCAGTCATCAACACGGTTTAATGAACTATGAGTGTACTACGAGTATTCACTTTCTAAGTATGGGATGTGAATAACACTGCACTGATAAAGACAACATGACATACAATAAATGTGCAGCTGCGGAGCCTAAAACTGTATCGGAGTAGTTCTCCATCTGTCGTCTCCTTGTCACATCTTCACTGAACTGAGCTCTGCTTTAACTTTCCTCACTGCGTTGTCTGTCTCTCCTCCAGCAGCTAGCGCTCTGTAGTATTTTGGTCTCTGTGTTTGTGAAGAAAAGAGTGTTCCTATCGAGGTTATGTTAAATGTTCAGTGCTGAGCTGCCTGGGACGGCAGATGGAGAGCTGCACTGGAAAGAGAGATCTCCTCTGGACGAAAACAAAACAGACAAACACAGGACAAAAATCACTGGCAGATTAATTATTACTACGAGTCAGGAGTCAAGGTAACAATCAGTTTGAAACGTTTTCTTCGTGAGGAGTGAATAATCTTTTAAAATACTGTAATATATTTAAAATATAGACACTTTTTTACCCTGCATAGTTGGACAAAAACTCCTACACTACCCCAAGAGTTTCCTCAGCAAGATTTCCCCTAATGAGTAAACATTTATTTGCATACTTGACACTAACGACCGATCGGTTATTGCTTAATGGACTCATATTTCTGTAATTGGATGAGTGTGCAAAGCTAATTAATTAGCAATTACCTGCTAATGGTGCATAGTCATGAGCCTGAAGCCGATTATCTTCCAATAAGAACTTATTAAGAGGTCTTGATTGCTAAGCAGCTTATCATTAACATGTTCATTGTCTGATAATTGCTGCATGTTCAATTTCTTTCTTCACTTTGTGTTGCTCAGAACACAGTGACTCTGACGGGACCGCAGGATGAACGGCGAAGATTTTCACCAACTCCAAGAATAATAGCTGGCAAGAAAAGAGCAGAATTGCACCTTTAATCAAAGTTGTTTAATGTGCACAATTGTGTCACTGTAAAGCATTGTTTACATTGCAGTTATTCAAAAGATTCAAGAATCAAAATCCTTTAGTGATCCCACAATGGGGACATTCACACTGTTGCAGCAGCAAGGGGGGGGGGGGGAGTGGGCTACAACAAACAGACAAACAAATCCTTACTAAATATAAGTAAGGAGAAGATACACCTGGACAGACACCTGCTGTATTCTGCACTTGGACAATGAGCAGCTCCTCTCGTGTCTTGCTCAACGGCACTTTGAGGTTTTCACTTGCACTAATTTTTCATAAGACAAATAACCCTGACCAGCAAACCAGTGGTAAAAAAACCTGCTGCTCAGTGAGACCTAATAGAGGCTCTCGCAGGCAAACATTAAAACAAACCATATGCTTATGACCCCGCCATTTTCTACTTTTACGAGCCATATTCTTTTGTGTTCTAAGAAATACTGAATGATAACTTTTTTAGATATTTCCCCAGGGGGAATTTAAAGCCTTTTGGAACAGAACTCTTCAAACACAGCCTCCCATGAAAAACATTGCTACAAGGACACAGACACACCTGTGAACAGCTTGACACTGATTGGATCAAAAGAGCGATCTTTTAAAAGAGCAGGAATAACTAAAAGGAATTATTCATACAAAATGACACACAAACTCGACATGTCCCCGCTCTGAATGCAGCTTTGGAATTTTCCAAATGAAGCGTTGTCATTTTCTGTGCTGTCTGTCCGTCTGGATAGGAGAGTGTGTTTGTGGCTTCTTTTTTAATCACCACGTTCACCCACTTTCTCTATGTAAACACAACATATATCTTATGCTCGGCACCCAGAGAAGCCAGCGGCTTATTAGGTCGCCATGGCAACGCTGAGATGCACCCAGGCTTGCTTCCATGCAGCTGGGACCCATTCTGTAATGCAACCTCAGGGGAATGCTGGGAAAGTGGAGTGGGTGGGGTCAACTGGATATTTATTGTATTGAATCAAATGTCAAGACTTTGATATTCGTTTGTTTTCAAGTTTTTTAAGAGTAGTGTGTTCTTTGCATAATAGAGCATCATAACCCTGATAGATGATAACCGTTACGGCAGCCAAAGTAGTGAGCTTGAATCTTTAGTAAAGAAGATATCCATTCAACCTAAGGTGTCTGGAAAACATTTGGCAATCATGAGTCTGTGTGGGGAATAAAGAGGGCAGGTGTTTTATCCAGTGATGATGGGGTTTACTCCAGGTAGAAACACATAAAAGTACTTGCATAACACCTAAAGATTTAGGTTTATTGTTGTAAGTTCACTGCAGCTATGATTTTTCTGCTTCACCTCGACTACCGCTTTGTGCCTGGAGATGTATAAATGGCTTGAACCTTTTCTCAAATCTGTTCGTGTTGTTTTAGTATTGTATTACTGCTGTATTAGGCTACGATATGGGAAGGGTTCGTCAATGTCAGTTAGTAATAATTATAATAATAATAACAATAACAATGCAGTAAATTACAATGCAGCAAACATTAGAGTTACCATTTTGGCCGAGGGTTTGCAGCGCTGTCAAAAATGCAAAGCTACTTAGTGTCAAGTATGCAAACTAGAATATAAGACATGTTTTCAGTTATTTCACACTTTTTCGTTAAGTACATAATTCCACATGTGTTTATGCATAGTTCTGATGCCCTCAGTGATAATCTACAATGGAAATAGTCATGAAAATAAAAATAAAAACACATTGAATGAGAAGTTGTAACCAAACCTTTGGCCTGTACTGTATATAAAACAATTAATCTAAGGACATTTATCAGATCTGAATTTGAATATACTGTAGCCTAAAACATTGTCAGAGTGTTAGCAACCAGAAGAGAAAGCAGAGAGGTTCTAGAGCAATGAAAGAGTCTGAGTAATAACATTAGCTCTTCTTCTTTTTACCTTGAGCTTTATTGACAAAGTCCTTAACCAATGCAGACATCACCTTGTGTTCTGTAATTTACTTCATCAAAAGAACTCTCCAACTTCCTACATCAACTGCACTAGGCATCCTCTTCTAGAACTAAAAACAACCTCTTGAAGTACATTTTTAATGCAGAAAAGAATACTTGCTTGCTGATGCCTGCATCTCAAGGATGCAAAGGTCGATCATAGCCATTCAACACCAAATGAGACTCTTTTAATTAAGACAAAAGACACCTCCACAGCAGTATGACATGTCACTTACTCTTATAACTACAAAATTCAACTTTTCAGCTTCAGATAAGGAGTGGATTGTTAGTAGCACACTTTCACACTCATGTCAGTCATCTTGATGAGCTGTCATCCTGCCCAAGGCTGAGGTACCCAGCATCCTCAGAGCCTCCACACAGGCGTTAAAGAAGCCCAATCTGAACCCTGACCATCTGCCATAACAAAAGGCAACACTGATGTTTACTGTTCTTGAAGATTTGGCATTACTTGCCTTTTATCTCCTGCTTCCTGGCCGCCCAATCAGCGTACTGCAGGTCACACAAAGTGGTTCATGCAAAACAAAACATGTCTGATATGACTGAGGCGCCAATGAAAAGGAAAAGATTGGATTTAGGTATGAAAAGAAAGGGTCACAGATAAACAGTGAGTGATGATTTACACTACTTTTTATTCATGTAATAACCTTTTGATATGAAAAACTTTAATAATGGAGCTTGAGCTGTACAAAATCCATAATGTCATTTGGGAAGATGTCACCAACATATATGAAGCACGATGATGTTAACTGGTACAAGAGCGTGTATCGATCCTAACAGGTAACTAAATCTACCTGTCAAGATAACGCCTTGAGCTCAGGGCTAATATATCTCAGTGAGGACATGAATAGCAACCGCTACGAGCTAGCGAGATGGCGGTGGCGGGGGTAACAAGCCCGTTGTTTAGCCGACATGTCACATGAATCAGGCCAATTGTATGATGGCCTTTTCTGCTGCGCCGGCCTTGTAAACACCAGGGTCAGCCGCAACAGTGATGGAGACATAAATGGGTCATATATATGAGAACAAGGCCGCGGGGTCAGTACAAACATGACCCCCCCCCGGAGGACTCATTCTCCCAGACTCCTTTATTGCTCGTTTCTATGGCAACAGTCTGCTCGGCGGATTGGCCTCTTAATAGTTAATAGCCAGCTTGTTCTTATAGAAACAGAAAAAAGGTAAAGAGCAGCTTCATGAGGTTTTTATGGTGACTGGACTGGCGGCTGATGGTTTCCCAGGGGCGTTTGACTCGCTGCTCTCTCCACTCCCAACACCCCCTCCTCGACCAACACATTAACATATACCCACTTCCATCCCGGGTCGAGTCGGCCCACTGCGGAGAAACAAAGATAATAATTGGCTCCAGTTTATCGTCCACTGCATTGTGTGCATCCTGCATTTGATCTATTCTTTGGTGGCAGCCAGCAACAGCCCAAAGAGGCTTCTTCTCAGCCAAGCGCCAATGAGCTCATCCATGAAACATCCCCCAAAGGCTCGGGGGCCATTAGGACGAGCAGCAATAGCTACATCAGGTGTGGGAGGGGTAAGTGATGGGATAGACATGAGAGATAGTAGATCACATTTCTGTGTGACAAGTACCTTAATTTAAAGCCGGTAGTCTGCAGGTTTTCATCTACCTGCTGATTGCAATTTTCAAATCCAAATGATTGTTTTTGCAAACTCCACTCAAACTAAATGGAGAGTTGCTGCAATTTTTTATTAATCACTGCAGTTTTCTGCCAAAATCTTCAGCGAACCTGGACATAAAGTGACTTTCTTTAGAGCCTGTCTTCGCAGGTATTGCTAGCCTGTCTTGACATGTCCTATTTGTGAAAAACTGTAAAATCTAAATATTGCAACATCTGATGCAACAACAGTCTGCTGTATGTACACTATAAATGAGTGTGGCTTTTGGTGAGGTATTCTGTTGAAGCCTGTTTCTGCAGTTTGGAACACATAACTAATCACTATCTAAATATAATTTTCCTGAACTCTGTTGCTTTAAAAAAAAAAAAATTACGTATTCCAAAGTGGTTTAACAGTTTTGTTTTAACAAACACGTCCACAAGATGATGGAAAAGGGGAAATGAGAAGGGAGTCAGCAGCAGGCAATGCCGCTTAAAATACACCGGGGGTGAAGAATGCAAACAGAAAATATGTCGGCGATTACCTCTCGAAAATTGTGAAAATGAAAATCTTATAATAGAAACAAAAGTTTCAGAGGGAAAGGCATGGGGGAGCAAGGTGGTGAAGGGTGAGGTGTTTTTAATGCTTCCTTCACAGATAACAGCTGATATCATCTGGATAGGCAGCATGATGCCAGCTGTTTTCATGCCGTCTTTGATTTATTTATTTTTATTATGTCGACGTCCTTTTACGCTGCACTTTAGGCGGGGATAAAGGATGAATGGACGCCGCTGTGAGGATGAGATAAATATAAAGTAGTCTGTTAAAAGAGTGAGGAAGAGCAATACAGAAGGGCAAGAGTGAGTTTACACAGAAGAATGTGAAAGGGAGGAGATAGAGGAACAGGGACAGAGTGGGAGGAGGGGGGGGTGAGGACGGACAGAGTCAGTGATAGAGTCCAGGCTGACACTGCACCAGTATTGACCTTTTATTTAAAAGGACATTGGGTTCAGTCTTGTTGTCAAGGCCGATGTGATGGATATGACGCTGTTTGACATTTTTACAATACAATTAATCAGACTGGTTGTCTGTGACAAGACTTGTAATTGGGTTTAAGAGATGCATTTGAAACAGTGCAAGTCTGCATGAATTCACTATTATTACTATTATGATTATTGGTCCAGTATTAAGCGAGATCGCTGCAGTCGGCAGTGGTGAAACAAGCTACACTGTAAGTTAATAGGACAGCTGTCCAGCTTGTCTTTACCTTCACAAAAGTTCTGTTTTGCCCCTAACAGACTCAGATTATTCTTCTAAGTGTCTGACAACATTATGGAAAGGATCCCTTCAGAGATAGACCTTTAAAACCGCTTTAAGACCTTTCTGTTTAACCAGAAACAGCTCTGAAGTTGCCAGCGCTAAACTCCCCAGACTCCATTTAAATAAACAGTATTTTTAGCGTGTATAGAGCCAACATGTTTTCATATGTAAATCAGTAAACTCTGTGTATATTTCAACCAAAACTAGAGTTGTGATGGTTGGAAAAGTGGAAAGATGACCGAGCATGGCTTTTAATAGTTTTATTTTGTTTCTGTTGACTTTAAATGAAGTGTGTTGCACGATGCTAAAATTACTATTTATTTACATGAAGTCTGGTGAGTTTAGCGAACGGATGTTTTTATATTTAAAGAAGGATTTTACTCTGTAATACAAAGGTCCACCACCTGAGAAATCCTTTCCATAATGTTGTCCAATAACTTAGAATATTAATCTGAGTCTGTCAAAACACGCACTTTAGTGAAGCTGGACAATTGTCCAATTAACTTCCACTGCAGCAATCTCGATTAATACTGGACCGATGTAAAAGATTGTTGTTCCCATCAGTCACTTAGACACTGAAACATAGGGTTGAAAAAAAAAAACATAGTTACCCTTTAAGCAATTACTGTATATGATCACACATACACACCCAGACATTGCTTTTTTGTCATACTTATATAATTTCTGTGTGTGAAGCTGCACAATTTTACTGTATAAGCTTTTATTGTATACAGATAATAAAGCTGAAACTTGTCAAAATCACTTATTTGGAGGTGAAACAGAAAGTAAACACACTGGAACTAAAGTAGGACATGTGGTTTGGTCTGCAAAACTGACCAGATGATTACAGTTGACAGTTTGTTTGCCCGTGTTTTTTTCATCCAACTTCTGTTACATACTAGTTATGTTATTAGAGAAAGGCGGTGTGTTCACAACCTCTCTGTCTTCTCGCTTGGGTTTCTGCCCTTTTGCACATGGCATTGTTGTTGCAACCTCGGAACTCAACAATGACAGTCAAAAATTACCATACGACTGATGTCAAAGACAACCATTTTTTTCCATAGAGCCGAGAATTTAAACTGTTCAGACAGAGGGGGTGTCAGTGACCATGGGAGGACACTATCTGCAGCTCAGGGCAGTGTGCTTCCATTAGCGATGGCAATATTAAGTGTGGACGCTACCAAGACCTACAACACCGTGGAAAAAAGCCAGGCAGGATCTGCTGCTGCTCTCTGATTCCAGAGACATTTCTCTGAAACATTATAACATTATGACAGACCTAAAAATCTAATGATATGTAATTCCCAAAATCTAAAGATATGTAATTCCCAATTACATTAAACTTGGAAAATCAGAAAATTCACACATTTAAAAGTAATTGTGTTAAGTAATTAATTCATTGACTAATGTATTATTTGTTCTGAAAGATGTTTCTTTTCCTGTTTGAATACTTTCATTTGGTTCCTCTGTAGCAATTAAACATACATGCTGTATAGTATCAGCTCTCCATTTCTGTTGTAAAAATCAATTATTAACCCTCTCGCATGAACACACAGGAAAACACATGGTCTAGTCTATTTCCACCTTCATGCCTTCTTTTATTCAAAACACACACACACACACACACACACACACACACACAAAGCCATTCCTCACAGTCAGCTGCTTCCAGTCTGTTTACAACCAGAATCTTTTGTTTTGGCCTGTTCCACTGTGTGCATGGGGGGGGCGGGGGGGGGGGGGGGGGGGG
>NC_048418.1:25688259-25689785 GCF_013103735.1 Etheostoma cragini | reverse complement strand
GGGGGGGGGGGGGGGGGGGGGGGGGGGGGGGGGTGTCCCCTCAACCTTGACCAGGCGCCTCAGCGTTGCTTTCCAGTTATGAATAGATAAGAATAGATAACATTCTTCACGGGTATTGAACAGTGGCGAGCACAGCACCGGCAGATCATGTGTGGTTTGGTCACAGACATGATTTCTGAATCCGTAGCAAAGCAAAGAATGTTAACATTATTAATTAAATCTGATAATGTAAGACTCTGATAATGTAAGACTCCACATTGGTAACATGAATGCTTTAGCTGCATAGTTGTCAGGTTTATTCCTCCAACCACCCCCCAGACCTTCATCTGTCATGATGCATCAGCATCCTTCACCTTCATCTATCCTATTCATCACATTCTCTTCATCAAGCTGAAGGAAATCCCAGACTGAGACGCGGACACGTGATCGTCCTTTAAAAGACAAACAACAAACAGCTCTACACAGTAACAGCCTGAGAGCATTAACAGAGAAATGGGCGGTGTTTTAGCATTTCAACATATCACGCCAGGTCATACACGGCTACTGTTTCCTCCAATCACAGGACTTCAGAAGGTGAGGAGCATCCGGCAGCACCGGAACGAACTGTCCCCTAAAACAGTCGGGGATCCAGACTGGTGGAGACTACAGAGCTACACTGCTGATTATTTGGTTCTTACCAAGTTAAAAGATCATGTTAGATCATTTCTCTTGTATTAAGAGTGAATTTCATCTCCGTTCCACTATAATCTTCTGCTGGTCAAGTGACATGATCTTGCTGCATGGACAGATCCTTTCACTTGTTCTGAGTACATTTTCCCTCAGATTTAGTGTTTTTAGACCCCCCCCCCCCCTTTTTTTGCAGTGTAAAAGGAGAGTAAATATCGGACTTGAGTGGACAGAAACATATCTCCAAGATGCTCATGTAGTTCTGTATCTATCTGCAACTATCTGCTGACAATAACTATAACAATAAGCATAAAGCAGCACATCACAGTTGCATTTCTCTAGTGATTTTTTTCTCTAGAATAATTAACATTAAACTTTGCAGTAATACAAGAGAGAATTTGGTTAAAGTCATGTTTGGCCAATTACACTACAGCTTCTAATGGTATTCAATTATTTAATAAACAGATTATGATTGTAGCTGAAGGTTAGAGACAAATCCTTGCTGTTGGACCTGTGGTGTGAAACTTGTAGTTCTATCATTTTAACAACAAGAGACAAGCAACAAGACATCATGTCTGACCTGGTAGCTTGGTCACAGAGGCGTTTGTGGTAAAAGTAGAAAAAAAATCATTTCCCCCAGTTTTCATAGCCAGAGATTGTATCTGTGTTGGAAAAGAGTATGCATAAACTTTCACCACACACACACACACACACACACACTAACACAGAGCTGATATGAACCTCTGCTTTATTTTCTGCCACAATATTGAATTTGTCCCTGTAGTTTGGCCATGTGAAAGGAAAGCAAGAGGGATGTGGGGTGGTAGTGGTGTTGATGGGGGGGGGGGGGGGGGGGGGGG
>NC_048418.1:25670623-25688248 GCF_013103735.1 Etheostoma cragini | reverse complement strand
GAGTACTAGACAAACACTCCAAAATCCTTGAGCACAGTCCCCAAAGTAACAACAGAGTACATAGAGAAAGGACAGAGGACACTCCACGAAAATCAGCCCCTTTTCATTGTCTCTGCCAATAATCTGGCATCGGCCCAAATTACATATTTGATTAATAACAGAGCAACAATAACAACACTTTGCAGGGGACCAGAGTCGAATCCCACAAGGGCTTATGGGAATGAGAGTGCAAACAGTGGTCCAAATCTTCCGTTCAAGCATGTGTGTTGGTGTGTGTTACTGCTTTCAGCAGTGGCTCATGTTGCAGATAAATGTCAGGTTTTAGCAGTCAGAGAGGATAAGTGTGATTTGAATAATGTTTTCTGTCAGCTGCTCCCTTGTTTATCAGCTGCACCTATTCACATGCACGCACGCACGCACACACGCACACACACACACAGCCATTCCTCACAGTCAGCTGCTTCCAGTGTGTTCATGACACGTGCACATGCATGTACACTAACACAATCAAGCAGGTGCGTACATGCATTTAGCTGTATGTAGTAATCGGATTCATACTGACAGGCATGAAGTCAAACCGGCATTAAAATACTTTTAAATGGAAATACACTGTGACAGGCGGGTATAGAAATATATAGTCTGGCAGTGCAGACCTATCTCCACAGCGCTGTGGAGATAGGTCTGTCCCAGCTCGGCCCAACAGCCCTGACCTGTGCCCAACACAGAGAAAATCTCTTTTTTTTGTCATAATAATGACACGTGTATGTTTGTTTGTGTGGAATGACCACATGTATTAAGCAACTGTAGGAAGGCAAAACACACACATAGTAATAACCTGTTGATGCAAACGTATGCACATATGTTTGAACTCCTGCTAGCTACTTCAAACAGGAACACTTGCACATTTACCGCAAGAGATACAGATGCTGCAATTCGCTACCAATCATTTTCAGCAAAACCTGTTACTGAAAACTCCCCGCAGCCCTTCGGCTTGGATTTACATAGATTCATGTGTTTATTGTTATATTGTGTCTAATGTACAAAGGAATTTCTGCATGCATATTTTCAAAAACAATACATCATAGGGATACATTTGCACATTTATATTTTTTGGTCATTGTTGTGTAGATTTTGTGTTACTCGACAGCATTTTGTTATGTTCTAAAGTTTTGATAAGATAATTCAGTAGTAGCCTCCGTATTTTTGATAGAAAATCATCTGTGTCAATTTAAAGATTTAATTCAATGCATTTTAACCAACTTTTTCACATTGCATTGTGGGTGGTGGCACAGGGCTTGTAGCAATTCTTTATGCAACATGCATCACTCAGCTGCTGAGGGTTAATAGGCCAGAATACACCAATGTACCAAAGGAAGTACGTCTCTATGTGTGAAGCAATGAAGCCATAACACCCCTACCCCCAGCGTGCCACAGACAGTGTGTGTAAATCTTCAGGAGGAGCAGAAGCCCACAAGGAGCTCTGCAGGGCCCTGTGCTGATGAAGAAAGACTGAGTGTAACACGAAACTATGGCACAGAAAAGAAATGGAGCAGCAAAAAAGTACGCTTGCATCGCTGTTATATAATTAGTATGTCAAGCATTGGGCCCAGAGGCCGAAAATAGGGCCGCTGCTTTGCCTGGGGAGTTGTAGAGGGGGAGGAGGGGAGTGTCAGATGAGATCGGGGGGAGGGGTTCAAGGCCCAATATAACAGCGGTCTAATAGTGCCAGTGAAGAATTTGTAGTGGCCACATACAGTTTGTAATCCCTGACACAGTTGGCAGTGCTTTGCTGACACAACATCCAGAAAGTCAGGAGTGGGGAGCGAAGCGCTGATCTGTGCGATTCAAGACGGGCATTCAGTGTCGACTTGATAGATTAGCTTTAAAGGCATTGTGATAGGACATTCATTTGTCACTTACTGTATATATTTTCTTAAAATGATATGGGTTTCTGTGATAAAAGGGTCTTGGGTACAAATTATGGCTCGGTAAAAGTTTTGGGTTCTAAGAAATCCCTGGATTCCTGTCTAACCCACTCCATTACAGCTGGGATTTGAAAGCTGTAGTTCACAACAAGACCAGGTTGGGATTTCCCATGTGTCACAGAATAAATATTAGGGGTTAGATTGAAAAGATAAGAAATAACATATTTCCAATGTTTATTATTTCTTCTTTAAAACTGTTCTTTCTCTAATCTTTAGTTTTTTTAAATGTGAACGACTGGATAGAGGGTTTCTGGGAAGAATTTCTCTGCTGTCTGTTTACAACTGACCCGGGGCAATAGGCCACACCTCAAACATATCTATCTATTTATCTATAATCCGCCCCTCTAACCCACCCTGTTCCGTTTCTTTCTCCTCTCGTTTAGGTCCTAAGGGGGTCTGAAGTGCCCAGGTACTGTGGTTTCCCTACCGAACCCCCTTTCTGTGGAAGTATACTATGTGAATTGGACTGCCGAGTCCTTTTGTTTTACTGCTGTCATAAAGTGCCTTTGCCTTGTAATTATGCGTATTCTGCTGTACTAATTGGGTGTCCCACGCCGGGGGGACGTGTTCCTTACCGCTGGGGAGGTTAAGAAGCTCTCTTTTCCGCTGTCACTACCAGCACTCATGCCAATTGTTGGAATTGTTGGGTCTTTCTAAAATCTATCTTTAAAGTGTTCTGAGATATCTTTTGATGTGATTTGACACTATAAATTAAATTGAAATTGACAATTGAACCTACATTTATCTCATCCTTTAAACATTTGGAGTAGTTTTTGTTTTTAATCACATAGCAAAATGCTCTGAACATTATGAATTGAAAATAGAGTTTAGAATTTTGGTTTCTCCCTCAGCTTTCAGCTAATTTTGCCTGACTGCACATTTTCTCCTAGCTCTGATTTAATTCTGTGGCAGCCGTCCATCTCACCACATTATTCTCTAATCATCTGTTTAGAGTTAACGGTATCTACGTGATGTGGCCCTGACCCTTTCACCTGACGATTTGCTCCTTTCAATTTCCACTTATTCTAACACAGCACTGACTCCCAGGCAGCTGATTAGAGCATCAATGCCTTCAGATGGGTTTATGGAGCACGTGGGATCTTCATCCCAAGGGAAAACTTTGTCAAATCAAGTACGTTTGTATCTTCAGAAGGATTTATCTCCAGATCAGACCCACGCTCCCTCACAGCAAACATCATTATGAATGAATGAGAAGATGTCAGACAAGATCATTGTTTGGTTATCATCTGTCGAGAGCAGCCACTGATAGAGATGTCTTTTCCCTTGATTAGGCATGACCCACTTCTACCCTCAAACCTCCCTCCCAACATACACACACACACACACACACACACACACACACACACACACACACATTGACAAGCATTTAAGTGGGAATGTGCACTTGCAAACCTAACCATCCACACACACGAACACACAACCACGCACACACACACACAAACACAAACACACTCACACACAGAATGACACACTGAATGCGCAGATAAGACACTCTTCATCACGCGACTTCATTGGCTCACTTTGTGATGCAATTTCCCGGTCCTCACTGAGTTGAGAAAATGCCATCAATCAAACTGAATCATCCAAAGCACCCGGGAGGAAATTCATTCGCACCGAACTCGACCCGCTCACAAGTCACTCAAAGGCAGTTCTCCGACTCAGGGCCGTCCGCAGCGCTGGGATAGTGGTTGCCAGTGGTTACGGGCGATGCACTGATGCATGTTATTGACCATCAAACATGTAGGAGGAAGTCAGGTTAAACTCCTTAAACATATTCTTACATGAGGAAATGTCAGATGAATAACTTAAAAACACATTATAGCTCTAATACACCTCGCACACAATTAAATAAATAAATGCATTCAAAGTGATATGGAATGTGACAAGTTGGGTGTGAATGTTGTTATTTTTGTCTGTTGATTACAAATTTTAAAGAAATGTATTTCATGGGAAGGCTGTTTTGTGATCGAAGAACGATTATGGTAGCGAGTTGGGCGTCCGACGCGTTGTTGTCACCGGTCTGTGGTGTTGGTTGCACCCCCCAGAGCAGCCCAGTGTCATGGCAGTTTGGGAAATGGTCACGTTTGAAAATCACGACCTGTACACGAAGCAATGAATCTAAATAACTGCAGTGAGACTGGGTTGTGTTTCCCCTAGTGAAGGGATCATGGCAGGCTTTAACCTGGAAATGTACTTCAACTGATCCACACTAAACAAACACAGGAGACGGGGGTTTGTGGCGCGTTAAAAAAGAAAACCTAACTAGTTCTGGTGTCCAAATCGTTTCACATCGCTGATGACGTGTTTAAAACTTGATTGTTCAGTTGACCAGTTTCCACATGGCAGTTGTTCAGTTTAAGGAAGGAGGAAAGGAGCTGTGTTTTTATAATATAATGTTGGGAAGGAGATCTAAGAGGGTTTTGTGCACCCCCAGTCATATGTTCAATTCTCTTTCCTTTCCTTAGATTCCTGAGCCTTTATTGTTATGTTTCACAGAGCTATGATACATTGGATTAACCAAAAGTCAAGTTGAACTTCCATCACTTTGTTTGTGAATGTTTCTTCTCTGCAGTTCTTGGTGTTTTTCCTCTCCTTTAATGCGCCATTGATGCATGGGGGGAGGAATTAGGGCAGAGGTCACCATTGCGCTTGGTAGAGATTCCGCGTTGTGTACAAGGACACTCGCTGTTATCGAGGTTTGAATGAAGCTTTTGTGTTAAACGGGGTGGTTAATGTACTGAGTAAGTCCCATGACCCTTGAGTGTGTGAAAGAAGTTAAATCCTTTTTCTATCTCAAATATACACGAGTGTCAGTGGAAAGATAAGATGGAAAGTGTGACGGAATCATTCCTGAAGAAATATATTTCAAAATATTTTCTCTGAGAGCAAATTGTGACACACCTGAGAGACACATCTCTCTCTCTCTCTCTCTCTCATACATTGAATGCTGCAGATCCAGGTATTAAATTTCTCGCTGGTTGTTGTATGATATGACTGTTTATCTGCTATGAAACAAAGCCCAATCTCTTCCTGCCTTTATATCGAGGCCATCTGTGCACCGCCATAGCTTCTTGAAGCATTAACAGGCCGATAAAGGATTTGGCATTGGAACCAGCAATATATCACCTTTAACTGATGATGACAAACTTTCTTTTTAAAGTGTTCGTTTGTGTTGCAGCATAGACTGGACCAGCAAAAACTTTACACTGACAGATATTGGAAGATCAACATCCTCAAAAAACTGCAGGCCATTAGAGTTTTCACTAAAACGAGATACAGCCCGGGGCTGATGACAGGCACGTGTTCATCCAAAGAATAACCCAAAGTAAAGTAAGTAAGGGGTCACAGCCCCATGTCTCCTCAGAAGTCTCAGAAGAACTGGAGGGATGGACACCTAGCAAAACATGTATGGCCACAGTACAACTGCTTTTCTTTCCCGAGACTTTCTAAATCATGAGTTTGTTTTATAGGTATCATTTATTTAAATTAACCGTAATTGAACTATGGAAAGTGCCAATTTAGACACCATCATACCTGCCCATTAAAACCAGTTTCACCCACTGCCACCACTTCTTAACATATTAAGCACGTTGCTCAGTGGAACCTCCACTGTGCTTGTGCAGAGATCTTGACATTTTATTTGGGAGTTGTTGTCCAAATGCTGTTATTACATTATCGGAGAAGAGTGTTTTAGAGTGCTCTGAACAGCCCCATATTCTGACTTCTGTCTGCCCTGCTTCTGCACCACCGAGTGTTGAAAGACTTGTCTATAGGATGATTGATAGTTGAAGCAAACAACATGAAAGATAAGCATGGCTGTGTTTCCCAAACCTTTACTCTCAATCAATGATGTTGGCCAGCCACAAACACTTGCATTTGGGCCGTCAGTGTGGAACACAGGGAATCCATCTGATCCTGCCTCTGCCAAAGTGCTGCAACAGTAATAGATGATGTCTGAAAGTGACTCCAGTCAGACTGCTGTTGGCAGACATGCAATACAAAGAAATAAGCCGGAGTGATGATTTTATTCAAGGCTGTCAAAGCCTGGAAAGCTGCAAGTTTTTAATTAACCCAACCACAGATGTGCTGCTGGACAGTTGGAAAAACTGCAAGTGATGTAGTTTCCCAATAGCAGAGGAAAAACATTACTTACTGAAATGTTACTTACAAATACTATATACAGCCTTAACCAACTACCATTTTAGAGATGCTCGTTATGATGCAAATGTATCCCCATGAGACCAATAGTACACAAGACTCATTAACAGAGTCGACACCATGAGTGGTTTAAAAAAACACACATGAACAATAATAGCTAAACAATAACTCCTTTATTCAAACATTTACTGTATGTATAATATGAATAGTATACAAAACACAATTATAGTGGCAACTATGGATGTCACGATATCAGATCTGTCATATTGACCTTTTCCTTTTTTTCTCAAAAGAACTACAGTTGGAATAACTGGGTGAAGTCTCGGATTTACCTTAACCATCAAACAAATCTCTCTAAGTCGAGCTGTTTTTTCCAACTTTTATCTACTAAGCGTAGGAACGCCCTGTTCACAGTCCCACAGTCACACACATCCCAGCAGCAGTCGGGTCTCTGGCGTTTTAGCCAGCAAGCAGCGGGGCGTTAAGTGCCTTGCTTAATGGACCCTCAGCTGTAATGAGTGAAGCTCTTCTATTTTCCACACCTACATCTATCCTGTGGGTCTGGGCATCAAACCAACGACAACTCTGTGTTAGATTTCTAGAGCACATACACATACAGCACAACAACACATCGTGCCTTGGAAAGAGAAAGAGAAAGAGAGAAGAGAAGAGAATGTCATTTCAACACTCTTTTTTTTTAATTTGAGTGAATCAACCTTTGGGAAACTTATTGATGCACTCCATAACACAGTACATGTCCAATCCCATACTGCCACTTCACACTTCGTGCACTCTATCGGTGTTATGTGTTTGTATTGTACTATATTTATTCACAGGTCAACACACAGGTTGATACAGCAGAATAAAGTTTCAAAGTGTTGCCATTTTTATCCACTCCCTCCTAATCCCTGTGTGCAGCCTAGCTGTAACATGGACCATTAGCTAAAGAATGTTGAACATAACCATAGCGGTTGTGCCTAGCCAGCCAAATCAAATACCTCCTTTTACAAGCGCCGCTTCACAACACGGTCCTGCTTTCAGGCCCACCGCCAGGCTCATGTTGATTCAGGTGGAGCATGAGAACAGCAGTGCGTTAGCCTTGATTTATGCCGTCTTATTGGAATTCCTTTACGAGCAAGTGGCGCATATGAAAAAAAGGATGGATTTCTCAAGAGGGTGATCTTGACTGATAAGGGCCTATTTGCCACAGGGATCAAGGGGGGTCCGGCGATGAATCATGGCAGTGTGAGGCACTGCAGCTGGAAGGCAGCCATAGTGTGGCATGCCAAAAAGCCATGAAGAGTTTACCCAGGGGGGTGTGGAGCGGTTGGCAGAGCGTGACAAGACAAACCAAAGGGAATGTAAGTTGACATTTGCATTGGATTCATGACATGGTTGTCATTTCTTGCACTACTACAGCTAGCAGCAGGGGTTAATTTGTCTTTTGTGTGCAAACTTTGTAATTCCAGTGGTTTTAATAATAATTATGAGAACACTTGTCTGAAGGTAGTTTGTGTTGAGATGGAACTCACTCTTTGTTTCTCAATGTGGTAATTGTTAGGATGTCAGCTGTTTCAGCAGCTACTTTGCTAGAAACACAACTTTATAACCATTTCACTCTGATTGGTTCCTACTGATTATGAAGTAGCATATCGCCCATAGAACAAAGGGTAAGTGTTAGTGGGTCACTGTGTTCTGTCAGCCTTAAAGCTCCATTCATGTGAAGGACCCAAACGCAGAGAGCAGGCAAGAGTAGTGTTGCTTGAGAATTTAATAAAAATAAAAAATTAAAGAAATACAAAAGTCCATGTTAACAAAAGGAGTCCACTAAGCAGCAGGCAAAAGCCTTGCAGAATGTGGAGGAAAACAAAAGAATGGAACACCAAAACCAGAAAGACAGCAACAACGGGGTCGACTCCACATACGCTGACGAAACAGAACCCAAGGACCCGACAACAGACAAGGCAAACACAGACACTAAATGCAAGAGGTACAAGGGACAGGTGCTGCAACAGGTTAAACACATCAGACAATCACAAAGGCTGGAAAACTAAAAGACAGGAAGTAAAACAAGACAATCCAACTACCAAAATAAAAAAGGAAACAGAAACTTACACAACCCTAACATTTCATCAAAATAACTATATTAACCGTTATGTGTGATATGGTAGTGGTCTCTCGTAGTGACAAACTCACAAATAATTACAACCTGACTGCAGTGACCCTCAGGCCTACAGTGCAGCAGGGGGCAGTTTTTACAATAAAGTTCTTATAAACCAAACGACATTAGCAATTAGCTGGTAGAGGAGGGCAGAAAATTGTGTAACAGTAGGTAAAGAGGCATGTATTTCCCTCAGGGAAGAGCTGGTGGAGACCAAACCAGTGAGTATTGGGCTTACATTCGCCAGATGGACACCGATACTACTGAAATGGAAAGTGCATAAAGCTCAGTGTCTGCTGAATGTTAAATAGACACATTTTGTCATTTTTCTTAAGCTACTGAATCTGCATGACAATCTACTGAACTGTTCCCAGGTGTTATGGTACACCAGTAACCCACCAGCAACAAGCAGAAAGTTCTGATAGTTTGTGATAGCAAAGAATTCTCCAATAATGAGAAGTAATACTTCTGAGCGTTAACTTTTTTATTGATGTAAGTGGTCTTTTGCTGAAAAAACTCAACATGGATTTAACACAAACTCTCAACAACACCACTACTGAAGTTGTGCCAATCCAATTAATTCCACAAATCTTTCAGTATGTCATTTAACTGCCTGGGCAGTTTTCTATAAACCCTTCTATTCACTGGCGTCGGGCCAGAAACAATCACTGCTTCCACCATTTGTAGATGTCTTATTCTGAAGTGTTTCTGCTTCATCTTAAAGCTGCTGTCTATTCACACATATTGTTTTTCTTTTTTATATTACAAAAGTGGCGTAACTTCTGTACTGTTTTAATATGCAAATCCCTGGGAGACTACAAATCTGTCAAATCTCTAATGTGTAATTTTAAAACTTCATAAGCCAAAAGGTTTGTACACCCAGTTCCTCTTCATATTAGAAAACATATTTTTTAAACATTGTCAAGTCTTTGTCATCTTTTGGTTGGAAAATGCAATTATACAAAGAGTATATCCATCCAGGCAATCTGATTGCAAGCGCCTCTGTCCTAGCTGCATCCCCTTCAGCCCATCAATGACGTTAACCCATTTGTGCCGGATGCTTTGCGCCGACACATTACCATCATCACCATCATCATCATCTACCACATCCTCCCTCCCAGACTCCTCACTATTTTCCAACTCAATGTCACTGCCCTCACCGTCAAAATCCTCCTCTGTCTGAGCCATTTTCTTGCTCGTCTCTCAAAAATTCATAAACAAATGCACATGCATGTCTGGTTGATTTACATGATTTTCAGCAAACTACAGTACATTTTGGTGGTCACATGGCTTTAAATAGCCAACAAGACCCGCCTCATGTGTATTTGAACCAATGACATGAAAAGACTGACGAATACAAAATGCTGCGCCACGCAGCAGCCGGCAGGAGGTTCAGAGTTGCGCAGCGCAGTAACCGGCGGTAGATGAAATGTGTCGGAACGAAGCATCCGCCACAAATGGGTTAAAGGTCCCATGGCATTAAAATTCCACGTTTTAACTTTAATATGTGTTCCCTCTTGCTACCTATGGCCCGAGCCATAGGTATAAACCGAGCCCTGGGTATCCTGCTCTGCCTTCAAATACAGTCTTAGGGGACCACTAAGGTCTAAATAAAAGAGACTTCAGATACAGTATTAGGGGACCACAAAGGTCTATATAAAAGAGACTTCAGATAAAGTATTAGGGACCACTAAGGTCTATATAAAAGAGACTTCAGATACAGTATTAGGGGACCACAAAGGTCTATATAAAAGAGACTTCAGATACAGTATTAGGGGACCACTAAGGTCTATATAAAAGAGACTTCAGATACAGTATTAGGGACCACTAAGGTCTATATAAAGAGACTTCAGATACAGTATTAGGGGACCACAAAGGTCTATATAAAAGAGACTTCAGGTACAGTATTAGGGACCACTAAGGTCTATATAAAGAGACTTCAGATACAGTATTAGGGACCACTAAGGACTATATAAAGAGACTTCAGATACAGTATTAGGGGACAACTAAGGTTCATATAAAAAGCATCCTGTCATAGGATCTTTAAATCACAAGCTGTTATGGGATTGCAGGAGAAGGAGGATCAAGACGCAGGTTGCAGGTGAAAACAGGGTAGCAGTGATTTATTTATAGTCCACCAAAAACACAGGGAGCAACGGGCACCAACAGAGTCCAAGCAACAAAAAAACCACCAAAACGAGGATCCAGGGAAAAAACAAAAGCCGGAGCGCAAGGGCAGGAAAACCTCACTGGGAAATCATACTCAGCCGGGAAAACAGCCGAGGGAGAAAGACACAGGTACGTGGGAACACAAACGAAATCGCAGGACAGGCTGTCAAGACAACCTTGAGTGATGTAACAAGAGACAAAGGGAACACAGGGGTTAAATACAAGAGGTAACAAGGTAATGGGGAACAGGTGAGACATCAGGTGAATCACATTAGAGCGGGGCTGGACAATCAGACAGACACACAGCAAAGCTAGACAAGACAAGACAAGACAGGAAATCATACTACCATAACAAAACAGGAAGTAGAACAAACAGACACACAGGGGAACACAAGACAGGACCTACAACACAAGACCGGAGGGAGAATTAACAAAAACACAAGGAAGGCCTAAATAATCCCAAAACCCCAAACCACAACACAAGCTCTAGTGTAATATTGCTTAAATGTCACATGAGGTAAAATAACACTAAGATGACTCTGTAAATTTACTCTGCGGTCATGTCTCAAAACTCGTGTCAGGGAAACTTGCTTGTTGCCATGAGATGTTTGTTCAGTGCAAAGTCTGTCCGAGACCACAGTGACATAATAGTGTCTACACATTCACGTGACTGTCTCAGACTGAGGTTTTGCCCCACATATGTTCAAAACATCATAAAATAATAGCAAGAATTCAATATTTATCTGTCACATTAACACCATTGAAATGGCGAGTTCCTATTTTTAAAACTAACTATGCTAACTGGAACTGTATCAAATGCTAATCCATTTCAGGTGCAGTCCAAACAATATGTGCTATATTCAGTCTCGTATAGAGTACTTCAAAGTTAAAGTCACCTTTTAGAATATTACTTGACAAAGGAAAGTACAGATGGGTAAAACAATTCTACTTACATACAGTAACAAAGTATCAGTAACAAAGTATTTGTACTTTGTCTCTGTCTTTTCACAGGCAGGAAAAGAGCCCTGTGTTTGCCTGACTGGCAGACTACCAGATCCCCATGCCTACCCTCCTATCCCCCCATGCTTCATATAATCTCTTTAAACTAAGCATGACTTAGCCACACCAGGAGCCCCCCCTTCTCCCCCTCCTTAGGCCTGACTGGAGGGGTCATCCATAATCCAGATGATTTTGTTTCACGTCATTTCATAGGAGTTCTTGAAAAGAGCCAGTTGAGGTGCTGGATTATAACCTGGTGCACGAACTATACCCTGTAGACCTATCATATGTGGTTTAAGGATGTGATGTTGGGGGTACCTTGTGTAGTTTTCAATTCATCATCCAACCTTTCAGGTCGGTTGGTTTGCCAAAAAGCTCCACCCATTAAGGTTGAACTCTGACAAGTTCTGCTTTCAAAGCAGTGCTGCCACTTAGACAAGAAACCGAAAAAAGTCCTTCGAAAACAATCCAGGGCGCTATGTAAGTTTACATGGAAATGCATTTAAAATGTGAGTCGAAACATGCATTTTTATACATTTTGGAATCGTGTTTGGTTTTCACTCATGCAATGAGCTTGCACATGAGAAATAAACACAGTGCACCTGCAATATCCAAAGAGCACCTATGGGTGGACACAAGAAAGACCCAGCAGCGCTTCCAATCCTTCGTCTGCAGAAAAAAGGTAATGTTCCAAAACACAGTGGTACATAAGAGCTGCACTCTTGATGAGCTCGCCTCAGTTCACATAGTGGCACCCCTAAACGGTATCACCTATGTCACATGTCACTGGGTCAGTTGATTTATGTTTTAACATATTTCCTTTGGCATGCTAGTTTCCACTTTTCCCGCTAAGATTCTTAGCACTCCTGCTGTCTCAGTGAGCAGAGTGGCATTTGCCCACAGTTGTGTATTCAACACCAATTTGACAGCCTTTGAGAAGACTCATACTGCTGAGCATACTGTGTGTCAGTCTTGTATGCACACACAAATGTGTACAACCCCCTCTGTGATATTGCAAACACAAACACACACGCATACACTCCCTGTGAGGCCTTTTACCTCAAGCACTATCTTATTTAAATAGAAAAACCTTTTGTCAACAGTGTGTGTTTGTACACGGAGCACGGCCTCTGTGAATTTCAAAGGAGCTGCGTGCATTTCTGCAATCTCAACAGCAGGGATGGTGCTGGGGGATCCCATCTCAGGCCTCAAAGCATTTTGCTACTTGGAAATAATTCAAACAAGCCTGAGCTCAAGTGATGTTTTCTATATTTGTTGTGGAGGATAATGATGCCATTATTGGCTCACTCACACTGTAACAATCTATTTCCATTTACACTTTGCTTGGCAGTTTCTACTTCAATTTGCTATATACCAGCAGGAAAGCACATTTAATAATCATGAGTTGCACTTTAAGACAAAGTACAGCTAAATGGACACTGCAATGTTTTAGAAGATTAGTGAAATTACTAATGAAAACCCACTGTATGGGATCCCAGATAGCTCAGCTGGTAGAGCAGGTGCCCCCATACAGACGCAGCCGGCCCACGTTCCATTCAGACTTTGCTGCATGGCATTCTCTCTTCCCTTCCATGTCTTCAGTTGTCCTGTAAAAATAAAGGCCTAAAACACCCCAAAAATTATAATCTTTCAAAAAAGAAAACACACTGTATGTCCATAAAAACATTTACTGTAGTTCTCAATGCTAGTACTTTAGTACGTATTATAGTTTTGACCTGAAATAGCAAATTTGGAAGCATCATCTACTGTATATTTATTTAGATATTTTAATGTAAAGTTGTCCTGTACAAGTGAAGTATTGAGAGGACCCCCAACGTCCCACGTCCCAAGGTCTGGCAATGTGAGACTGTGTTTTGGTGAGATCGCATCTGAGAATTTGCACCACTGAGGTCCGAATCACAACGGACATAGAAATAGAAAGGTCACATATGCCCATAGTTTAAGAATAACAACTGAGGCAATAAATGCTTGCTGGGCCATAATAAAGGCTCCAACAGCAGGAACAAGATGCTCCGTCAAGTGCAAAATTATTCCATTTAATTCAACTACAGGCAGCATGTGACCACAAGGGAAGATTTATTGACACATAGAAGGGCCGGCCTGGCTCAGTCAGTGATGTATGAACTCTTTCTTTAAATGTGCATTCTCTTCCGAAGAATTTATCATGGAGATGATGGCTGGCTGCCCATGCATGTTAACATTTCAGTTCTCTGGTACAATGCTGTCGCCTGTTAGGGATCCAGGACATGCTGAAGCAAAGATATCACAGAGATCAATGGATGAAACTTATGTTTATTAATCCAAACAGCTACTGGATGTGATAGTATAGATACAGTATGAGACCACTGGATGTTCAGTGTAGCATAACAACATGAGAGCAGAACCGTTGGCAGCAACACTAAGCTCACTTCAACTGATCTTGATTGGTAGAATTGACAAATGCAGCCCTTGAGTGTTTCTAATTGAAAAGAAAGAGTAATAAAATAAATGAAAAATGCTTTCTTAATCTTCAGAAGACCTTGAAAAGAAAGATTAAATCAAGGCATAAATACCACAATAGTAAAGTAAAAGAAAAAAACCATTTTCAACAAAATGATTGTTTTTTCAAGAAGTTTCTCAAAAATCACTTTCTTTTTCTAGAAAGTGAAAGAGCTGCCTGATCAGAAGTCCTGCGTTGTGTTGGCTCGGCCTCACTGCCCCTCTCTCACTGGCCCAGAGGCTGCAGGATATATGTCTTGGTCTAATTGATGGCTTATTGCCAATTAGGTCCAGAAGGAGGGACCGCCTGCCAACGTCTCCTCTCTCTCTCTGGTCACTACGGCGACGCTGTTTTTCTAATCAGCTCCTCAGGTGCCTGTTGAGGAGCTGGGTTTGCAGGACAGAAGACTAGACTCAGAATGACTTTAAAGCAAGGGTGGGGGCACATTATAAGCGGGGGCTAAAATATAAGCTTCAAACACTTTATTTCCTTCACTCTAAGAATAAAATCCATGAAATAACGGAAAAGGAGTTGCAGCTCATTACCCGGACAAATAAAAAACTGAAATGATGTGTGTAGCTGCATTTAAAATACAGAACATTCTCTCATACAAAGGTGCTCAGTTAGTAAACTTCTGAAAACATTGAAAAAAACTTCCAAAATGTTGTAAACGTTAAAAAAAATGACAACGCAGACTTAGGCTGAATCCCATTTCTCCATCTTACCCCTTACCCCCTACCCCTTACCCCTAGCCCTTGACCCTTACAAGGGGTAAGGGCCAGGGGTGAAAACACCCCCCTATGTGATAGGGGGGTGTTTTCAAAAGTGGTGTGGTGATGGACACCACTTGGTTCCATCACCATGCAGCATTGATCACAAACTTCCAAGAGGCCGTGAGTTTGCATGTCGATTGTGTGGGTTATGACAACAGTGTCATAAAGATATATGTATAAATATATGACAAATATACTGTATGTATACTGTATATTTATTTCTTTATTGTTCACTGTGGTGGTGGAGGTGCTGATGTTCTTCTCTGTGTACTACTTAGGTATGTATGCAACACATATTTTTATAAAGCGGGCAGTTGTCCCGTGCCAAAAGCCGCGACTGACAAGCTTCATTTGTGCTTATGAACTCAAAGGGCTAGTTGTAACATTTTCGGTCAAATCTTAACCGTACCTCACTTTACATTCAAACTCCACTAAGGTATCGGAGTTTGAAGAATCACTAAGCTAGCACTAGGCTCAACACGTCTCTCAACACGTCTCTCAACACATCCAATACATGTGCTATTGGCTTTGGACAGTGTCTGTTGCCCTTCTACAGTAATCACTGACAGACAAAACACAGTGGAAAAACAAAAAAACATACTGTTCACACACACACACACACACACTTTTTTCAGAGGGAAATACATATCCTTCTTTTTTGCCTTGGTACGTGTATAATGGAATGACACTGACATTTTCTAACAGCTATTTCATTTCGCACACACGCATCAACAAAACAACGCAAACAAAAGCAGTGTATCCTTGAAGCACTATCTCGAGGCTCAGCCGACATCCCGCTCCCCCTTTTCTAAACAAACCATTTCAACGTTAATTCCGGAGCCTGTTTAAATCCCACAATTCCTTGATTTGGCCTGTTCTGTTCAGCGCGTGTCACCAAGATAAATGCACAGAGGCCGGCTTTGTAGCCTGTTGTTTATTCTTTGGCAAATTCTTCAGAATGTTGAGAGCTGTTTATTTAGGTGACAATGATCAATAATGACTGATGTTGTAATTATAGGCCAATAGCAGCGCCGTTTGACGTTGAATTTTAAGTAGGCTGAGGAAAAAAACTGCCGAAAGCCACTCCATCAAGAGCACGTTCATCTCCAGCAGCATTCCTTTGTCTAATTAATCTTCATTTCGAGGACAGAGCCCTCTCACTAATGCACTTTTATCATTGCTCACTGGTATATAGTACATAGTATGCAACTATAAAAAAAACATTTAATCAGAAGCTCGCCGCTGCCCCTGAAGCCAGTGCTTCTGTGTTTGTTCTGTACAGGCTCGTGGAAAAGTGAATAATGGATGTTGCTCTGTTCTAATTCCTCAACAGTTGCTTCCTTTTTCTCTCCTCTTGCTCTCTCTGTTACTTTAATTGTCTTTCCTCATTATGAAATGTATTGACGGCTCTTGTGTCAGCCAGTACATCTACTGCCGTTTTCAAAGACAAGCCTCACATGCCTGATCTCAATGGGACTTATCCTGTGAAATACTGTAAATGTAGGATGCCATTGGTTGATCCATCACAAACCATCTGGATCCAGGTCTGTGCCAAAATAGACACAGTTATAGACAATCATCGGATGCATGTGCCAGATTTTAGTCATTCAAGAAAGTGCACTTATTTTCATGCAGAAATAATATCAAATGGCCATATTTCTCAGTAATTCTTTAAGACTTTTTCCATTTTTTTTATTTAAAATGTGTATATACATCTAGATTCGTCAACTTATTTTCCCTGGTTCACACCTTGATTTATTGAATCTTTATTTTAATCGACCAATCTCCTTGGTAGAAGGTAAAATGACTTTAAATAGACGTAGATATGGATATCCAATAACATTAAACCTGCACCTTCTGGCCACGTGACGGCATCACAGCAAGCTCTAAACAAACACTGACAAAAGGCCTTTTCACGAGGGATTGGTATCACCTGATGCCCTCTAGTCATTAGGAATAATTACGGAGGTGGCCTGTGAGCTTAATCCTGTGGGAATTGGGCATGTCTGTAATTTGTCAAGTAAAAATTCTGCTGCCAATGAGGTACTGTATTTCGCCACACACCAAGGCCCTGTATAATATTAAATGAAGACGAATATGTGATTGCAGGGGGCTGCGGACACCGCATTTCATGACCAACCGGGTCTGGGTCCCAGCCCGACCAAAGACCCCCGTCACCAAGTTGACGCGCGCCCAAAAAGATACGTAACCCCGACCCATGTCCGGTGCGGAGGCCTTGCCCTGGCCGTCCTCCGCACACCCCCGGGGACCCAACTCTCAGGGTACATGTACATGAAAGTGAAAGCTTGCTTCGCTTATCCTGTGTGCATGCACCAAACAAAACTCAGATGTGGAGGGGTCCCCAGATGATACTAATCCTGTGTGAATAGGGCTAAAGTCACACATGCTACAAAGGTGATAGCCTACGGAAAAACAAGTCAGCAAACAGCGTCTTAGTTACACTCCAAGCAAACACAAAAGAGCATTAGCATTCATGAGTCATGTTTCTGTCCCTCTGAAGAACAAACATCTATGGCTACATTCACACAAGTGTTAAGCCTCCATACAGAACTAATCGATGTCCATATTAACACGTCTGAAAGCGCACATCACACGACCCGTGGCATGCACTGGGCTGTAAACAGGAAACAGAGTATCTACCATCACTCTGTGGTTTAAAATCATGAAAGTATACGTTGAAAATACAGAAAATACTTTGGGAATGAACAACATTGGGATTACTGAAAGGCAGTGTAATCCAGATCTCTTGTTGGTGGAATAGCAAGCTAGCGTTAGCAAACTAACCAACAAGCACACTTGCAAATAAATACAATTTAATTTAAAAGTCAGGCGTTATAC